>NC_039266.1:2168866-2390676 GCF_003368295.1 Carassius auratus
CCAAGACATTTCAGCTATACACTGTATTGACACACACTTCATTAAACATGATCCTACTGAACTACATACCTTCTGCTCAGCAAAGCTACATTTATTTGATCAAAAATACAGTAAAATGTTGAAATATAACACTTTAAAATAGCAGTTTTTTTATGTAATATATTTTAATTTATTCCTGTGATGCACAGCTGTATTTTCAGCATCATTCCTCCAGTCTTCAGTGTCACATGATCTTCAGAAATCAGAATAATATGATGATTTACTGCTCAAGAAGCATTTCTGATGTTTACAGTTGTGCTGCTTCATATTTGTGTGGAATCTTTGATACTTCTTGAAATAGAAATCTTTTGTAACATTATAAATGTCCCTACCGTCACTTTTGATCCATTTAATCAGTCCTTGCAGAATAAAAGTATTCATTTTTTTCCCAAAAAACAAAAACTTTTGAATGGTAGTTAAAAATTAACCAACAACAACAAAAAAGGACTCCTGATCAAAATTGTTTCCAGAAACCTAAGATTGAATTTGATCTGATTTATAAAGAAATTACTTAACAGTGGGTGAACATTTCCTTCAGAATAACATCCACAGATGAAACGGTCACAAAACCACCAGAAACTTGCACTGAAATATATATTCAGAATATATTTAGGCCTCAGTTTAAGAGTTCACTGAATTACATTTCCATGCATTTGGACTACAGTTTTAATAAACTTAATGTGATGCATATTTGTCAGTGATACATGAATAAAACAGGCCAGATTTCTGTAAAAACAAACTAAATGTGTATTAAAATATGCAATAGCCAACTTAATATATCATTAATAATTGAATATTATTTGTTCCATATTTTAACCATGTACATACTTTTTAACTGAATAAATGTTAATAGTTCCACGATTCAATTTGAATGAATGCATTTTGATTGAAATCAAATCAAACTATGCCAGTGACCTTTTTCATTGATGCATGACTGACAAATATTAATCACACTAGGTTTATTAGTAAACTGTGTGATCCAAGTGCATGCACTTTTGGCCTAAATATTAGTTTGAGCATGTAAACAGTCAATCTGACACCATGTTGACTTTAGGTCAGCTGATGAGGCGATGCACGTGTTTACCTGCGCTCTCTATGAGGGACAGGCTGCTGCTGCTGCTGCTGGCGGGTGATGAACGTGGTTCCCCACACCGGACTGCTGTGGCTGGTCCTGAGCCAGCCCATCGGAGCGGCCGGTGGGAACGGAGCCGTGCCAAACCCGTGATCTGATTCTCTATCCGTGGTCAGAGACGACGCAGAACTCCCCATTGCCACGAGCAACTTAGAAACGCACACGCTGCGTCCTTCTGTTTGTCTTTCATGCACATAAATACAGTCAAAAACAGAGGTCAACAGGTCTCAAGCTCAGTTCACAGGGTCAGACATCTTTAGTCTGCCAGAGATCAACTTCAGGAAGTGGCTGTGATTGACAGCGCTCATGCACACAAGCGAGTCTTATATATAATCCACAGTTGCAGTTTTCCCCAAAGGTGTGCGAGGGCCACGAGCCCTAAGGTGGTGTCTAACCTGCCATAACCTCGCCTGAGAGGAAGGACGACGGTACAACACATTACTGAAGCACTAGAGACTAAAACACTCTGTTTAGGGCTTCAAAAGAGAAAGTTTAACGTAGCGAGAAAGTTTCCAGTCTCCAGTTTTTCTATGCGTCTGGTTGAGTCACGGCGCAGTCCCTCTAATCATGTCCGCTGCCTGTCTCTCTCTCTCTCTCTCTCTGTCTGTCTGTGGCTCATCTTTCCACAGCTGTCACCGGGATTACGATGCGTCACATTTCATCCAGCCTGCAGAAGCAAATATTCCTTTCACCGCAAACAAACATCAGGGTCCAGAGAACAAGCATATCAATCTGTGTGCATCTACGCATGCGAATGGGTGCATGTATGTGTGCGTGCATTTAATCAGCGATGCATGCGAAGAGCAATTTTAAAAACTATTTCTACACGGTATAGTACAACCTGTTAATAATAGTAAAAAAAATCTTACTTTTAATTACAATTCAAGAGCTAGTAGAAATAAGCCAAATTTTAATTGTAAAAAATATTTTTTAAATACATTTGTTTTTATTTCATTTCAAAATTTTAAGGTATTTTTGCTGATACCAATAACCACCATTACTTTATGTCAAATATGACTGATATAATGATTCTTCATGCGTTTGCATGCTTACATTTTTTTGTTGGAAAGTTCAGAAAAAATTATTATTAAAAAACACCAGTAAAAATGTAAAAATCATGGTAATATCTGCCGATACAAGCTTAGCCACCAATATTCTGTGTATACCTTGTAAGCTCTAAAAAACGAATCAGTCAGATATAAAAATGGCATAACATGACTGTGCATGCATATGTGTGCAAACCCCTGTATCAGTATCAGTGTGAATGCGGCTGCGCATGCATGTGTGTCTCCAGCATCAGTGGACTCAGATGACACAGAGAGGGTTTCTGACCCAGCGGAGGCCCTCAGCGAGTCAGACTGCAGGTGCTGCAGTGAATCTCGTCCTGCATGTGTAGATCCAGCTGCTCATCTCATCTGAGTCTCATCTAAAGCTCGTGCAGATGTTCATAATGTGACAGCGACGGCTGTGAAGGTTCTCATCTGTCTCTCCAGCCACCGGAGTATCAAGTTTGACACTCAGATCGCGACTATGAATATTTAACGGCGCAGAGAGGCTCGGGTGAGGTGCAGTGGTCTCGGGCCCGGTGAGGACATGAGTGCTCCGGTTCCGCCGGTCCTCCGGTCCGATGTGGATCTCAGCTGCGGTCGAGCGTCAAAAGCATCGGGATGGATGAAACAGACAGATCCCTGCTGCAGTCCAGATGTGCGGTGGGGGTCGGTCCCGCTCGGTTCTTTTTGCCGGTTCGGTCACTTATGATTCGGCTGGAGCGGATGATGATGATGATGATGATGATGATGATGATGCCTCGCACCGCAGAAGCACACACAACAGCCAAACCGCAGCAGTGTTTTCATGCATTTCCTCACGGGAATCATGATGAAAGCATGCGTGTGTATAAAGCGAAGTTTGATGTGCATGCCTATGCTCCAGTTATTTATTTGATTCGCTTCTTAATTCAGCCCGTTTCTCCAGGACGCGCAGACGCGCGAGGATTACGGCGAGTCAGCAGCGCGCATGCGCAGATGTGACGCTCACCCTCTGCCACAGGACTCGGATTCTCTTGTTTATCTCGTGTATAAATATATACACTAATAATCTAGAGACAATAGGTGGGTGAATTTCACAAACCCAGTCGAGAGCACGTCTTGGTCATTTTTCATCTCAAAATCATAAAACGACATATCTAATAAATTATTATTTAAAAAATATAAACTATTTCAAAAAGTTATAAAAATATGTTTTTTAAATTTAAGATTAATTTCCATTCAGAATGTCGTGGGAAAAGACCTAACGAATAGAAAAAAAAATGAAGGTTGAATGAGCTTTGGTGAACATATTTGGACATCAGTTGTGTGTCTTGCATTGTACTTGTAAAGCTACTCATTTCTTCTATATTATGAGACATACTGAAGAAAAGTTTATAATATTCCAGTTTAGAGCATTATTATATGAGAAGACAAATTATGCTAACTGCATTGATATGTACAGTATGCAGAAAAAGGAAGTGTCCCTGTCATTGTTATTCATTACTTAGTTGCATTATTAAATATTCTTAATACAAACTTCAGAAACTGGAGCTGTGATCCATGACATAGCAACATCAGTTGAATTTGAGCAGTAGGTCAAATGTGTTGAGAGTTTGTTAGTTAATTAGGTGTGTGTGTGTAAGTCATACACAGGAGATTCTATGGAAATTAATTTATTGCACTCTCTCAAGAACTCAACTGATAAAAACCAGTCTGACAAGATCTTACGCACGCATACGACAGCTACAGATTCTTGTGGTGTGAGAGAGCCGATGTGTGAAACAACTAACTGAAACCACAACAGACTTGATTTTGGATCGAGTTAACAATGACAAAACATGCATACAATATTTAAGGCATGTGACACTGATGACTGCCGATTCAGGAGAAAATGCGTCACTGTTCAAACACACACACACACACACACACACGCACACACACCTTCTTCATAATGAGTCTCAATGAGCTCAAAAGACTTCTACAGAGCTGATACTCAAACTCTGTGCCCCAATAGACTGTTTTTATTTTAGAGTTCTAAAACATTATTTGTGCATTTCCTGCCTAAGTTAGCTAATTAACCACACACACACACACACACACACACACACACACACAGTAACACTGTATATTCAGAGCCAACTGACCCATGAGAGACAGACAGATTGCTGAATACATATACAGACAATCTACTAAAACTACTATACTTCATTATTCTTACAAATGAAAATTGAACATGATCTAAAAAAACAAACAAAACAAAAACAAAACTGAAACAGAAATGAGAACTACAGAGAGAAAAGATATTCAGTCTGAATGAGGAATTGATGATGATTGATAAGTATGGTTAAATTATTCATAAACATGAGCTTCTTTAAAGTCATTCATATCACACACACACACACACACACACACACACACACACACTCAGTTCAGCTCAACAGTTAGATGTTTTACACAGCACTGCTTAACATACCAAATTTTAGCTTCTGAGGGAAACTTCCATATCTCCGAATTCACTTCCTAGTTCAGAAACATCAATAAACCAGAGCCTAAACCAGCACGTAACCCCTGACCAAACCAGAGGTTAAACTATAAAGAAACCAGCGTTCGAATTTAGAACGAGGAGTTCTCTCGGTGGCAGAGTGTTACATTGTATCACTTCGTCAATGAAGTTTTAAAAGGATGAAACGATACAATGTAACATTCGATGCGACTGTCGCTCGAACAATTAAAGAAACAGAACCCGCCAAAACACAGCGTATGGAAACACATACAGGCTACATCATATTATATACAGCTTGATATATGAGGTGTTTTATTGGCTGTTTAATCTGCGTTAGAAAAGTGATCTTACTTGTGAAGCACAGGGGGACCTTTGGATGGACCGATGATCTTCTCTTCCTTGATTTGCCCGTTTAACTTTCCCTTCTGTTGTCCGAAACGATTCATTTCCTCCCCAAACTCGTTATTCAAATACGTATTGACCCCCCACGAGCTCTCTCTTCCTCCAATCCATACTCGTTTGTGGGTGAGTTGATGTGTGATCTGGTTGGTTTGATAATCTCGCAGGGTTACTCATGCTCCTCAATTGAAATAATCACAAGAAACAGATCGCCGCGCATTCGACGTAAACCCGCGCTGGAACCCCGCACTACGCTGATAAGAATGCGTAGCTCTCGTTCAGAATGCGGATTTCTCAAACTCGATTCCCAAAATGCCTTGTGTGTGTTGGAGAGAGATAAATTCTCATTGGACCGCGAATGTTGTCGGACTATAAAACAGTGTCCTTGGAATACATGGTGTTTTTCCTACAGGGGGCGCTTTACGGCTCAGAAACCTGAATCCTCATTGAGCCGCGTTTAAATCCCACGACGGTTTTTAGTTATTATTATTTTTTTAACTGTACATTTGAAAATCTAAAACTTACAACGATTCATATTTAAAAATTTAAATCACAATCTGTGTCAACAGTGTTTATAAAAGTATATATATATATTTTTAAATCCTCAATCAGCCAATCGTGATTGGTCCATCCCGACTAGCGTTGAGAAAAGTAACAGGTATCAGGTGACGTGCCGTCTACCGCAACCGCGTCTTGACAATATTTTATTCACGAATAACGACGGTATGGTATTTTAATGCTCGCTGAATTGAAAATAAAATGTAAAGGCTATTAGGATATCGTACTTGAATAATTAAAGACAACCTCTAGGTCGCTACGCTTTATTTTCCACAGCCTCTCTATCTCTTTCTATGAGAGAGACTCCCGGATGTAGTTTAATCGAGTCGGTTTTCTCAACTAAAACCGAAACTGACCCTGTGGTAAATTATATAAGGATGATACGGAATACACTAAACATATCTAAATATTTTAATATGGATGTATCAAAACTTTATTCTAATAATAAATAATATTTTTTTCTAATAAAAAATAGACTGTTTAAAAACGTAACAGTTTGAGGAAACATTTACTGTGAAACTGACAGGCGACACAGTGATTAATAATTTACATGCACATTGTATTTTCACTATAACAAGAAAAGCGGTGACTTGAGGCGCCGCTATTATTTTGAGGGTGATTTGCGACATCTAGCGGAAGAACGATAGTACTACTAAACTTCAGAAATAAACTGTGTCTAACTGATGGAAGATTGATTAAAAACGTTCCAAGTGTTCCATCTAGTGGTAAACAGTGGAAGTTCTGAGAAAATAAGGTCTAAGATTTCTTACTCTGTTAATGGATGCATGCCATTCTTATTAGAGCAGGCATATATATTATTATAATCATAATTCTAAAGAAATATTAAGGCTTATTTGCAAGTTATAGATTAAATATATAGTTTAAAGAAAGACAGAAAATGTTAAAAGTCCTTAGTTTAATTGAGTTTGATTATATTGGAATGAAATATCCATTTAAACGGTAAACCAGAGAATAATTAGTAATAGAGTCATAAAATAATAACATAATGCAGATGCATTTTGGTGCAGTGATACTTCAAAGGACTTTGTAGCTATTAATCCAGCAGCCACTTGCATAAACATAGTGTGTTAAGACTTTGTCTTGAGAACTAGACCAATTAGCAGTTAAATCAGTCTTTTCAGATTCAGATTAGAGCATTTTATGTAACTGATTTTTAAAGAGTCTTGCAGAAAAAAAAAGGATTTATGCAAAGAAAGCAGTTTATGCAACTGGCACCAAATCTTGGGGTTGTGGGGGAATAAAAGAAAACCCAAACTTCCCAGTTTCATTGGCATTCACCATATATTCAACAGTCTGTTCTTATAGCAGCATGTGAACAGATTTAATCCCAGTAATTCTGTGTCACCCGCTGCATTTGTGCTTGTATAATACATGTTTCAGGAAATACTACATTTGCCAGGAGTTTGGGCTTCTCCCTCCAGTATTTTTGGATTGTTTCCTATTTTGGGTTTCACTCCTATTTTCCCTCTGTAAAATATAAATAATAGTATTTATATAAGTCTTTTCTGAACCTAGGAACTTTAAAAATCACATTTTGAATATACTGTTAATGTGTGCCATATGCCATTTTAAATAATATTTTTTACAGAATATTTCATATACAAAACTTCAGATTTTGAATATATTTTGAAATATCTGATGTTTGATTGTTTGTTACGTTGTGATGACAAATAACTAGATAAAGTATACTTTTCAAGAATTCTATAAGTGCCTTTAATTGAATAATTGGCCATATTTCTAGGGCCTGTCATTAAATGATAATAATTAAAACCCTCCCTTAATTTGGATGAACGTGTTCTTTTTGTTATGAATAGAAACTCGTTTGAACGTGTCACATCTAATTAAAATAATCCGAGACATGACAAAAAAAAAATCGCATTTTCATCTCGGGAGGAGCGAGAGCGACGCGAGACATACATATATATCTCGTGAGACACACACTGCTTGAGTTTTAAATCCCACAGAAATAAATTAAACACCTGGAACTGCAGGTAAATTTACAGTGGAGCACGCCGTGGGCGTGGCTTAGTGGATCAGACTCGATCCTTATTGGTCAGGTACGATGGGTCTATTAAATAATCATCAGACTAAATAATTTTAAATAATTTTCTAAGTGTACGTTCTATTAAGTTAAAGTTTTTTAAAGGTAGTATTATCAAGACTGTCGATTTCTAATCATATATCCACATAATGTATTAAACATAGCGGAATATAATAACATTTTATATTAATAGACAAATACAAATACATTTAAGACAGTTATCTTCTTTGTTTTTGTAAATTAAAATAACTTGTTTCATAACAAGATTAAATATTAAGACTCAAGCCGATGACGTCGTCACGTGATGCCTGTTACTTTTTGCAGCTCAGATCAGAATGCGATAGATTTTAAAAATAGTTTAGCTTTTTGACTGCTAGATATAAAGATTTTTGGCAGTGAATCGTCATTTAGATATGATATGTGATTTTTAGAAATAATAATATTTAAACGAATGCACTTTTAAGTCTCAAAAAGCTAAAATCATCGGGATCTCTGTGTGGTAGATGAGCGGCCGCGCGCCCCCTGCAGGAAGAGAAGGGTGATGTCACAAAGGAAACTGTTATTATTAGTAACATAAGTAACATTTGATGCCCAAAATGTAGCCTCGGTAAGCAGTTCACTGTTTAGAGATACAGACAACAAGTGAGTGGACAATTAGATCTCAGCGAGACCGGTGCTTTTTGTATTCATCGATTAAATCAGAAGAGACTCAAACGCGATGAGAGGAAAATCAGAGCTGAGACTCTGGAGGAGTTAAAACTTTCGGAGTTTGGGAACTCAGCGACTTCTTTGTGTTGAAGGTACGCGTGTGTTTATCAGACACTCACTTGACTGACTGTGTTTGTTGCTCTCGACTGTTGGTTGTGTGTTACTGAACTGAAGATGGTTTAGTTTGTTTATTTGGTTTGGGATTTGAGCAGGTTTTTGTTTTGCGCGCTCATGTTCAGCGGTTGTCATGGCGATCAGATGTCGCTTTGAGTTCACATTTCCAGACAGACAACGAAACAAATTGAGTGCATTCAAGAAAACTTAAAAAATGTGTGTGTGTGTGTGTGTGTATATATATATATGTATGTATGTTAATGTGTGTGTTTGATTAAATGACAAGTGATTCTCAAGTATTTTCATTTCATGTTGGAACATGACTGAATTCATATTAATTATTAGTGTAAGTATTATTGTTATTATTAGGTGACAATTTTTAAAACATTTCTCAAGTATTTTATATCATGCATATCAATCACAAATATTAATGCATTTTCTTGTTACTCTATTTGACTGATTGAACAAAATGTGCCTTTTCATGAAAGGCCAAATTATGCTTTCTTTCTTTCTTTCTTTCTTTCTTTCTTTCTTTCTTTCTTTCTTTCTTTCTTTCTTTCTGTTTAATGAACTCTGTGTTGTCAAGATCATATTTCATGATTTTCTTGTCACATGACATAGGCTTGACGATATCACACATTTAACCTATTTTGTGGAAAAGTTTAACATATCAAAATGACTTAAAGTTCAGAAACTGGAAACATGTTCAGTGTGTTCAATGCATTTTATTCTTGGTGGTGCACTTCATTTTCCATGTCTTTATTGTAATGCATTTAATGTATTTTAACAAAGAACAAAAAAGCAAACAAACATGTAGTTGACATACTAGATCTAGACAATCAAATGGGCGTCGCGTCATTGAACCGCATGTAAACACAACAGCTCATAGAAGTCAGAAATCATAAAAGTCTATGATGTTCCTATTTATAAAAAGTAAACACCGAGTGTGTGTGTGTTTGGGCGAGTGTGAGGAAGTCTGATGGTAAGGTGTGTCCTGTATACAGCAGGGTCAGGAAAAGGATGCTTACACACACACACACACATTATTATATGCCCATAGTGGCTAAAGGAAAGGGCCTCTATTGTTGCTTATGAGTTTGTGAACAGATGGATCCCAAAGTGTGTGTGTGTGTGTGTGTGTGTGTGTGAGTGGGAGACGTTTGGATTGAGATGCATTTGTCCAGTTCCACAGGAAATGAGCTGCTATGAAGTGTGTCATTTCCCCCGTTCATTCTGTTCAGCTCGTGAATCATTACATGGATGGTGAAGTGGACTCTCTTATTTCCCGCTGACGTTCAGAGAAGTGAGTCAGAGGCGCGGGGAAGGTGAGCGTTGAGGGAGGTTGTGATGAGCTGTCAGGTGGGTGACTCACAGGAATGACATTATCCAGTAAATATCAGCGGAAGGTTAACGCGGTTGATGGCTTGATTGAAAGATTTGCAAAGCATATGATGATGAAGTTGCAGTCATGCCAGGAGCATCTGTTCACGTCGAGATGAGACTCTGTTTGAACTTGTAGAGACGCTGGAATACGACGGCTGGCGGCTTATGTAGGGCTTACGTTAAACACACACACACACACACACACACACACACACACAATGATGCAACATCCAGGATGTGAGATTTCCTACCAGAAAAGCATGCATGATCATACAAAGCTGTTTCCTTTGGAAGCCTGTTTCTGCCACAGGATAAAAAATAAAAAGGTAATTGCGACTTATTATGTCTCACAGTTCAGACTTTTTCAGATTTTGACTTCATCACTATTCTGACTTTCTTTACATCTTAATTATTAGATTATATCACAATTCTGACTTTTTTCTCTTCGCATCTTTTCGCATTAAAGAAGTAATTGCTATTTTTCTTACACAAGTAATGTGTAGTTTACATCTCGCTGTTGTTTCTTTGCAATAAAAATGGTAATTGTGACTTTATCTCAAACCCACAGTTTAGGCTTTTTTTCAGAATTGCACGACTTAACCTAAATTCTGAGTTGACATTTTGCAGTAAAATTATAACCTTTTTTTACTTTCTCGCAATTCTGATTTTTTTGAGTTTACATATTGAAATTCTGAGATTGTATTTTAAATTCTCTTTTCTCTGAATTCAGTTTACATCTTGCAATTCAATGTTCTGATTTTAACTCAGAATTTCAATTTCAGGTTTTAATCTCACATTTTTTATTTTTTACTCCGAATTTGTAATTTACATAAATCCAATAAGGTTTTGCAAAAAGGTAATTGCCTTTAAATCCTTTTCTCTATGAAATGCAAGTTTATTTCTCTCAATTGGTCGTTTATATCTCTTTAATCTGCATTTATATCTCACAGTTTTTATTTTGTAAATTAGATTTAGTTTTCTCTGAATTCTTCGTTTCTCAAAAAAAAAAATTGCACATTTATATCTTATATTATATTCTGCATCTATATTTCACAATGCTGAATTTATATACTGCAATTCAGGAATTTCTTCTCAGAATTTGTGATAAAAATTCTTTATTTGTGACATAGAAACACAGAATTTTAAGGAAAAATTTTACAATTGTGAGAAAAAAGTTGCAATTACGTACTGTCATTTTTTTTAGTAAAGAAGTTTCAAGGTTGATGTGTTTGAATTCATCATCTTTCCCAGACGAGACTATCCAGTGTAATCAGCAGAGTTGTGTTTTTTCAGGTTGATTAGATTGGAAAAACACACTAATTGGTTACAAACCACATTTAAAGGTGAAGAGGAACAGCTCTAGTGATGATTCCTCTTTTCCTGTGTGAAATCCTAACCGCGTGTGTCTGTGTTTCTCTCAGGATGTTCGCAGGCTGTTATGCTGATGTATTCAGTACGGACACGCTAATGGAGTAAGTCCTCATGTTTTGCATTTTATTAACACACACACATCAATATTCATCATGTTTAAAAGCCCTGAAGACAGGCCTTGATGTTCTGTGCTTTTAGACAACTATTCAGACGCCTATAAATCAGCATATATATATGAACATGTTGAGATGATCAGAATTTACGAATATTAACCCTAAAACATATTTAAAGTTAATAGTTTAATAGTTAAAGTGAACATGTGGACAACTCTAACCCATATGGGAAGTTTGGGTTGGTGAGATTTGTGATGTTTTTAAGAGACTCTTCTGTTCACCAAAGATGCATTTATTTACAATACCAATTGAATTCAGTTCAATAACAATGGTTATATTATGAAATATTATTACAATTTAAAACAGCTGTTTTCTGTGTAAACTGTAATTTATTTCTGAGATGCACAGCTGTATTTTCAGCATCATTCCTCCAGTCTTCAGTGTCACATGATCTTCAGAAATCATTCTGATATACTGATTCATTGCTCAAGAAACATTTCTGATTATTATCAATGTTGAAAACAGTTGTGCTGCTTCATAATTTTGTGGAAATGTTTTTAAGGATTTTTTGATTAATACATTAATTTAAAATAAAAGTGGAACATTTGAATGTATTTATTCTCACTTTAGAACTAATTAATATGTTCTTGCTGAATACAATTATTAATTTATTTAAAGTAATAATATATATGGGCCCTAAACTTCAATTGGTAGTATACATTTAACTTTTTTCAATGTTTATTTTAATGCCTTATTTAACTTGGGAAGCATGTTTCTCCTAAATTGAATGGTATTTTTGGCTTAAAGTAGATATAATATCTCTCATTATATTGTTTAATTATCATGCATAACAGGAACATTGCTCATCAGTATCTGCCATAAAATGTGCATTCATAAAAAAAAAATCAGGCAATTTTTTCGATATTCTCATTTATGTAAATATTCAGAACCTTTACTGAGCTGCCTAATTAAGCTCAAATGTATTGATGCACAATTGATGAACTGTGGTGAAAATAATTCTGTTCAACAGGAAGTGCTAATGTCATTTTGCTGAAATGATGCACGCACTTCCTTTGGGCATCACAGTCCCAGACTGAGTGTCATCTCATTAGTGTTGGATTTTATAACCCATCATGTCTATAAAGGGAAACACTTCTGGCGTCACTCGATGAGGCACAGCGTTTCGAGAGTTGAAGCTGGTTAAAGGTGACAATATTGGCTTTAGCTCCTCCTACCACTCATTCATCATCATCATCATCATCACACCCACTGCAGCCCATTTGTAGTTCAGTGTAGGTGTTAAGTATACAATATCAAATAATTGTTCACTCGAAAATGAACATTTGTTTCAAATGTACTCACTCTCAGGCCATCCCAAGAGTTTGTTTCTTCGTCAGATTTGGAGAAATGTATAATTGCATCACTAGCTCACCAATGGATGCTCTGCAGTGAATGGGTGCCGTCAGAAGGAGAATCCAAACAACTGAAAAAAATGTCACAATCCACAAGTAATTCACATCACTCTAGTCCACAAATTTATTTCTTGTGAATCCAAAAGCTGTGTGTTTGTAAGAAACAAATCCATCAAGATATTTTAACTACAAACCATTAAAACCTCTAAAAACCTCTAGTCTTCTATAGTAATGCTTTCTCAGGTGAAAAGCTGTCTTCTCTGAATATAGTGAGAAATAGGTACAGATCAATTAATTGTGTTTTTTTTATCAGCTTTTGGACTCTCATTCTGACGGCACCCATTCACTGCAGAGCAAAACCACCAGCATCAATGATCCGTGATTTAAAAACAACATACTGGCTCGTCCAGTGTGTGTAAGACACTAGAGGGCAATGTTCCTTCTTTGTCTGTGTCTCTTTGAAACAGCATAATACAATAGTGTTATGACTGTTTTTGTAGTATATAATATTAATGGTGTGCTCAGTATGGAGCAGAACATGTGTGAACATGTTCTATATGCAGAGAATAAACATGCAGTCATTGAAGTCATCAGTCAAAATGCTTATATGGAGGTCATGCACTAATATTGAAAGGTTTTTTGTTACAGTTATTCCTCCACATATTTATTAATTTCAATGGCCAGTGATGTGATGTTTTTTTAATTGCAGTGAAAACAGTGGCTTGTTTAGTCCCTTCCCAAACTCATGCCATTGGTCAAGTGCTCGTCGTGATGCTTAGACAAGCATAATATCATATGAAATATCATTTTCCTTTTGCACAGGCTTGGATGTTTGATAGTGGAGAGTCAGGTTAGCACGCTAACAAACACAAATAACAGCTGTGTTATGAAGCTGTATTGATCGCAGCAGTCTGGTCGTGACACGTGTGCTATTTTTGATGTTTCTCCCAAAGGCAGCAGATATCACCATCATCATCTCTATTGTTGTTACCAGCATGGGTTTTTTAAAGCGAGATATCTGACACATGCTCCGAGCCATTGTCTGTGATGTTCACACATTTCTATTTTGTGCGCTCATGAACTCGCGTGATGCTTTTAATGCAAATATCCACCTGATTCCTAGTTTACAAATTCATATAACCTGATGCATTGCAAGCTATTTCATGCTGTATTGTTAATTCCATGTATACTACTGTTTGAGGTCAGTGAGACTCTTCTGCTCACCAAGGCTGGGTTTATTTGTTTAAAAATTCAGTAAAAACTGTAATTTTATGATATATTTTTACAATTTAAAATTTATGTTTTTTTATGTGAATATATTGTAAAATGTATTTTATTCTTGAGATCCTAAGCAGAATTTTCAGCATAATAACTCCAGTCTTCAGTGTCACAGGATCTTCAGAAATCATTCTGATATACTGATTTATTACTCAACAAACATTTCTGATTATTATCAGTGTTGAAAACAGTTGTGCTGCTTCATAATTTTGTGGAAATGTTTTTTTCAGGAATTTTTTTATTAATACATTAATTTGAAATAAAAGTGTAACAGTTTAACATTGGTGAATATTTTCGAAGAAACCATAAAACATTTTTCAGGATTTCAAAAGAACAGCACTTGAAAATATGAAATAGAAATATCTTAAATGTATTACCTTTTGCTTTTGGTCAATTTAATGCATCCTCCTCGCTGAAAGTATTAATTTTATAAATGCTAGTGTATATATGATTTTTCATCACCCCTTTTCACTTTTCACTAATCTTCATGCAATTTAAAAGAAATTATACTGAATCTGTTTTAATTTAGAAATACTGTATGTTTGGATTTTTTTGTAATTTGGGGGGATCTGTCTATTAAAATGGTTGAAACTGCATTGGAAATGAAAACCTTCATACTGTCAGTAAGCAAGAGTCTTGCAATGTAGTCACGCAGACCTGGCTTAAATGAATCCATAATGATTGCACTTTGCTTTGATGCGTTTCATTGCGTTTTCTTTGATTAGTTTGCTTGATTTCACTCTTTCAATTAGCATGACCTGCATATACAGTACATTCTGTTACATCCATCCCCACCATATTCAGCTTCTATCAGGAGAGCAAAACCGCAGACAGCAGCAGAAGCGAGATGCTGCGGAGAGGAAAATATTCTGGACACAGTTGCACGCTTGAACACAATTTATTCTCAGTGAGAGCGGCGGACACAGCCCTGTAAATCTGCCATCAGTGTGCAATATATATGCACTCAGTTTTGCTTGCAGCAGGCAAAAATGGGCCAGCTGATAATGCAATCTTTTACCTGTTTTTTTGCATTTTCATTTACTTTCAATATCCAGCCAAGAAGTTAAAGAAAAAAAGGATGCAATAGATGAACTGGAGCACAAAATGACAAGCAATGCTCTCCTGTCCTCAGCCAGTATTGATTTTATGAACTCCACTCTCTGAAGTGCAGCCCAGGCTGCCGTCTTTATCAAAGCAGGACACACACACACACACAAACAGAGATGTGTCGTTCTGAATGCAGAACAGTTGGCAAAAACCACTCGTTCCAGCAGCGTTACTGCCTTTCTCTGATTGATATTTTTCATCTTTACTCATTCATTTTTTGCTCCTCCTCTGCTCTAGATTATATTAGTTCTTTCAGAGCGTTCGGCACGCATTTATGAAACAGAGAGAGAGAGAGAAAGAGAGAGAGCCAGAGAGAGGCTGAGTGAGAGCGAGAGATGCAGGATGCTGATGTTGTTGCCGCAGCACTGATGATGCTCCGGAGGGAGAATGCTGAAAGAAAACACTAAACTCGCTCGCGTCCGTCTCATTGCATCTCTCTCGCGAACAACTGCTGCTGCTCCGCGCTCACTGCTGTTTCTGTGGGGATGTGAGAGAAGGAATATGACACAGCCGCTCGTGGAATAACAGCAGAACGCGGACGCACACAGGCACGCACGGGAGGGACAGAATGGCAAGTTTTGGGAAACTTACGGATTACTTTAACCGCCGGCGGTCCAGGGATGAGCTCATGGCTCGGAGGGACGGCCGTCGCAGTGGCAGTTACTGCTGCACAGTAGCCGAGGCCAGGTACTCCCAAATCACAGCGCAGGTTTGAGAGTGTGTGTTCTGTGTGTGCATGGATGCATATGTGTCCTGCTGCATGAGATTTCATACCTTTATATTGAAGATGACAGGTGTGGTTGGTTAATACTATAGTGCTATGCTGACATATAACATGTCTCATGTGGCATTACCTTAAAACAAGACAAGCACATTCAAGAATCAGTCATAAATACAAGACTTCAAGGACACTTGAAAACGTCTTTCTTTTGGCTAACAGTTTTTGATGTGTGTGTAGTGTGTCCTAGACGGTTAAAGTGCGGTCAGTTCACCTGGATGGGGCAGAAATCATCTGGTCAGTGTGCGGACAGAACAGGGTGGGATGAGAGAAATGGGCAGCCAATGAAAGCAGAGAATTTAGATGGAGGGAACAGACAGGGAACTGATTGGCCGGGATAGGACTGACTCATTTGAATGTTGTTGTCCTCAACCTTTGAAAAGGTGTAAATAGATCAGATCTGTGAATGTAGTCTGGTGTCTTTGTCTTTATTGCTCAGGTTTTTATGATACATTATAGAGCTGTAAATCTGAATGAATGTGGAGCAGCTCATATCATATCGAAATCTTTTATTTTTGATCACATACTTTACTGTCTTGGCAAATTTAAGCATGAGATTATTGGAGCCTTTTTTTCAGGAGAAATATCGGAGACGTAGATGATGTAGAGTGATGAACATTATGAAATAATTTACTCATCCTCATGTTGTTCCTAATTGGATTAGAGATTTTATTTTTATATTTGCTTTTATTTAAATTTTATATTTATTTTATTTTTTGTTATTTTGTGTGTGCCTTTGTCATTATTATTAATTATATATAAAAAATATATTTTGATTTAGTTAAAATTTATTCAAGCTTTAGTTTTAGAAATTTCAGGACTTCAACTTTTTATTTCAGTTTTGACCAAAGTAATATTTAAGTTAATCTTTCTTTAATTTGAAAACATTTGAAAAATTCTGCCAAATAAAACATTACTGTACAATTTAAATAATATATAAGTTCTCACATTACTGCAGTGTTTTTTTGCATTAAATTCTATTAATAAGAATAGTGTGTAAAAATCAGCCAATTTTTAAAAATGTTTAAGTTTACATTTTTAATCTAATATTTATTTTTTTTGCTTTATTTCAATTAAAAATATATTTTTAGCTTTACGTTTTACTTGACAGTAACAACTCTGCAGTTCTGTCATTTTTAAGTCTGTGCTCTGTAAGAACATGTAACAAGTGAAACATGGTATAAAATGAGAAACAAATGTAGGTCAGGATTTGTTTTTCTCCGGTGATTTGATGCTGGGATCATAAAAACTCAAGCCAGAATTAGGAAAAACACTGATGTCAACCAAAGCGAGAAACTATTTCAGAGCAAGTTATTACATTTTGACAAAAGATTACAAAGACCAACATTTTTTTCTCGTTTAATTTGGAATTAAATACACCAATGAATCACAAAAAGATTGGGAACATTTATAAAAAAAAAAAAAAAAAAAAATCTGCTCTAGTATTAAACTTTCTTTATTAAACTCATTAGTGAATATTAATTAAATCTCATTTTCTTTACTACTTCAAATTTAATTCAAGTCCGTAATAAAATGTGGATGCTCTTTAATGTCATAATTTGTAACATTTGTCAGTTTTGCATACCAAGTGCATTATTTATTAAATGAATAGTTTAACTAAGCTTGTCTAATGATGGGAAAACCTCTAATATTTGATCAATAGTGAAGTATATATATTGGCACAGACCTCGATCAAACTCTCTGCAGCTGCTCTTCACATCTGCGCTGCCTGTGGCTTTTCGTCGTTTTTGGGATGTTTTGTAGTGAGATTATTGTATCTGGACTTTATGAAATGCAGAACATCTTCTGTTTGCGCTGTAGCTTTGATTTACTCCAGTGTTTTGGATGGAAATCGTGTTGCATAACCTGACGCCTGTTGAGATCAGAGACAGACGGCATCACATTGTGCTGTAGAATTTCCTCGTGCAGTTGAATTCGCTGCTCCGTCGTTGCCAGACACTCACACGTGAATGTAGCCAAATCTCTACATGCTGTTACTCTTCATTTTGCAAGCTTGAAAAATAATGTTTTTAACATTATTGTAACCTTACAGAGAGACCAATATAAACATGTTCATGCATGCATGAAACACATTGTCTTGAGACACATTAAAACTACTTTATTACACGCATTAAGTATAGTGGCACTAATTATTAAACCATAACAATAAATAAGTAACAAATGAATGAATAATCTCAAGTGTTCAAATACACAGCCACTCACATGCATACAATGTAAAGTGTTGTTTATTTTATTATTGAGTTTATTTATGCATGCATTTTAATGAATGGGACTGTGATTGAATATTGATCTGTTATTGGTTCTGATTGTTTGTGCTCCAGGTCTTTGGAGCGACGGCTACAGAGGCCTCTCTTGGCCAAATCCAGGACATTACCCAGCATCCCTCAGTCCCCAGCCTCCGTCCGTGTGCAGCAGTCGGAGAACGTTTGTGAACGTCAGCGGCGTCCGCGTGTTCCCTCCAGCCCTGGTGGTCTTGAGGCGTGTACCCTGCCTCCTGCAGGTACTGTGTGTGTGTGTGTGTGTTTATTTCAACTGCACAGCCGTGATGGCAAAACATATTTTTCTGAACTCTGCTCTTGGTTTTAGTAAAGCTCTGTTCTTGGGTGAATCTCATGGAAAGCTCACTTTTCACCGAATCATTTCTTCTGAATTAAGTACATTTAAATTTTGTTTTCAATGTTTTAATTACCCTCAAAAAGGAGTCCAGTACCTATTTTTGTAAGTTCTTTAAAAAAAAAAAAAAAAAAGTACATTATAAATTAATCATTCTGTTTTTATGTTAAAAGTCTATAAAATAATTACATTTATTCTTAATGTTGATTCCCATTTTACATTCATAACAGTTACTGTAATATCTTGATTTGGCTAATTAAATCAGCATTAAAGTTAGTAAATCAAATACTACTATATTAAATAAATAATGTAGAATTAAAATTTTCACATTACAATAATATTTAATCTACTGTAATATTCATATGTTTTGCATTACAGAAATGTGAATTTGTAGCTAAAATGTCGTGAAGATGTCAATATATCATAATTGAAATCTTTTTTTAGATTTGTTTCTTTTGATTGTAGGATGCTTTTGATTTTGAATTGCTGAATTGGCTTTTATTCATATATTTTTAATGTTTTAATAATTGTATGTGCTTTTGTAATTCTTATTAGATTTTTTAAATAAATATATATTTGCTTTAATATATTTTCATTTCACTTTTTGCATTAGTAGCAATTTTTGTACTTTAACTTTAGTTAGTTGGCAAAATAATAGTAAAATTAATAGCAAACTTTTTTTTTTAGTTTTAGTTAACAATAGAAACACTGTCAATTCTATAATTTTTTGTTTTACAGTGATAAGAATTAGTAGCTTAAATTGTCATGAAAACGTCAACGCAGAAATTCTTATCGTTCCAAAAACGGCTGCATTTTCTTCGTGCAAAACATAATTCTTTTGTTTTTTCTTTTGATTTTAGAATGCAATATGTTTTGTAAGCTCCATCCTCTTCTCTTTCAGTCTGAATGGCTTCAGCATTTAAATGCACAACTATCCATCAGTTGCTCTATTGAGCAAAAATAAAAATGTGATTAAAACATCAGCGAGCGAGCGAGTGAGAGGCTGAACTGATAGAATTGGCAGTGTAGTTGTGAATGGACGAGGTCTGGAACGGGAAGCGTCCACGCGGCACATTCCATTCACAACATGTGTGAGCTTTACTCCATGTGTGATTGTTTAGCGCGTCTGCGCGTACTCCATATTTACTTCAGCCCGCTGCACTTGGCCAAATCCTCCCTCTCTCGTTCTTGCGCTTTTCTCCTCGATTCTCACAGCTGAGCTGCTCTTGTGTAAAGCTTCTGTGAAGGATTTTTTCACTGTCTCTCAAATGTTAAAACTAAAGTCTTTGGCTTCCTCCCCATTCTAGTTGCTTAGCAACCATAATCGCCAACAGAGGAGCATGCTGCCGTTTCAACACACACACACACACACACACATCGAATCCCAGCTGTCTCCCTCAGCGTGTTTGACGTGCTCATTATGTTGGGATCATGCCAAATGAGGGCCGTAATATCTGTTCGAAACTCTGACCCAGATTTGACTGACTCAAGTCTAATAAACACGAGTAACTCTGTTCCAGCGGCCTGACAGCTCCCTAACATCCTCATCTGAGAGCCACAGATCTAGCTGGCTGCCTGGGAATATCCAGCGGCGAAATAAGGTTAAATACGGCGTGTGTGATGTGTCAGTGATGTGTGATCTGTCTGTCCTCAGGCGAGATGTGGCGGCTGGAGGATGAAAATGAGGCTGTTGACCCGCGGCCGCGCTCTCAGTCGCCCTTCTCACATTTCCGGCGGCGGGCGGCGTATCTGAGGAAAAGCATCTCGGCAGATGATCACCTGGGAGAGGCGGAGTTTGAAGCCGCACAGCCGGAGGGGCGGAGCTTCGCCGATCCCAAAGTCAAACTGAAGAGGAAGTTTGTGAGTAGAAACTTAGTTTCTTTGAAGGGACAGCTCACCCAGAAATAAACATGTGGTCTTTATTTACTCAACCTCATGTTGTTACTCAAACTCTATGTATTTAAGTGCTCAGAAGTCATTTTATGCAAACTGGTGCAAGAATTAGAAATTTTAGACTTGGACCAAGTCATTTTTCCTCACCATGGGTGCATTTATGTGATCTAAAAAATAAACTAAACCATTATTCCAGTTTAAACTTTTTGACTGTTTTCTTTTTTTATCATAGTTTAAAATGTAATTTATTTCTGTGATACATTTCTTTTTTCATTACTCCAGTCTTTAGTGTCACATGATCCTTCAGAAATCATTCTAATCTGCTAAAATGCATAAATGTAAAATATGCTGATTTGCAGCTTAAGAGACATTCCTGATTAATATCAGTCAGTGTTAAAAAAGTGTTTTTTTGCTGTTTAACATTTTTGTGGAAACTGTGATACACTACTTTGTGAGTTTAGCATAAGTAAAAAACAAGAAATTAATACTTTTATTTGTCAAGAACACATTAAATGCATCAAAAGTGACAGTAAAGACATTGGCAAAATATTTCTGTATAAAATAAATGCTGTTCTTTTGAACTTTCTGTTCATCAAAGACTCAAAAAAATAGCTTGTTTACCACAAATATATAAATATTTTCAGCATTGATAATAATAATAACAATCATTTTTAATAACTGAGTACCAATAATAAATATTTGAACAGCATATCCTCATATTTTCATGATTTCTGAAGATCATGTGACTCTGAAGACTGGAGTTATGATGCTGAAAATACAACTGTGCATCACAGAAATAAATTACAGTTTACAATATATTCAAAGAGAAAACCATTCTTTCAAAAGGTAATAATATTTCACATTTTTACAGTTTTTACTGCGGTTTTAATCAAAGAAACACAGCTTTCGTGAGCAGAAGAAGCTTAAATTAAATACATGAAGGAAAATTTTTGGCCGAAGTAATTCCCTAAAGTTGTGTTTCAAAATGCACACGGAGGGTTTTGTATGAATATTTAATGTAGTGTGT
The DNA here is from genome assembly GCF_003368295.1 of Carassius auratus. Classification (NCBI taxonomy): domain Eukaryota; kingdom Metazoa; phylum Chordata; class Actinopteri; order Cypriniformes; family Cyprinidae; genus Carassius; species Carassius auratus. Next base: position 2,190,406 of record NC_039266.1, read on the forward strand.
ATAATAGCATGAAAGGCGAGCCCTCATTACCTGTCTGCGGCGTGTAATAGAGGCTCAGGTGTCCGAATGCAACCTGACATGTCTTCAGAAAGAGTGTGTGTGTGAGAGTTTCACTGCCAGGATGGGCTCTTCTCTGGACCTCATGAGTCGTCTGTGTTTAGGGGTAAGACGCCTGTGTGTGCTTAAATGTGTTCCTTAATATTGTATAACTAAGCTGGTTAAGGGACTAGACTCATTTTTTAGCGATATATTGAACGCAGCCTTTCTGTACGGTAAGTGATAGATAACAGATAATTATAAGCTTTTGCGCAAGAGCATCACAGTCGTCACACAAATGGTGATGTACAGGCTGTGTATAAAAACAGAAATGTTGCTCACAGCAGGCAATATCAAGTCGAAATGTACTGTGTTGTTGCAAACGGTCAATTTATTAGAAAAGCACTTTAGAAAAGAGACGGTTGGATTGATTGAGAAGTTGAATGTGTAGTCCACTACTCGTGTGTTTTCTAAGCCCTTGTCCTCCTGAATCATTCAGTTTCAGCGCTGGAGTTCCATTGTACAGTAAGAAGATTATTTTGTTTTTCCTGTACTGTATGGTTTAATAGTTTTCACTTCGCTGACGCATTCAGAAACGGTTCCAGGGTTGCAGAACACTTTATTTTCAGGCAGCTTAGTTGTTACAGTATTTGTAGAAATAAACAGCGCTTTGGCTGTCGGCCAACAACAGCCGGCTTAAAGTCAGAGATTTGTTGGAGAAAATGCTGGGAAAAGCGGTTTGTGTGCATTAGTGTGAATGGCCTGCTAGATGATTGTACACAGTCTTAGTGAACTTGTTCTGCTCCATCTGTATGTGGAGATAAATGACAGCAGAGGATGTTTGAATAATTCATTATGATATTCATGGCAGGTATTTGTCATATATTAATAAGATGTTTTATTTAATGCACAGACGGTGATGCAGTAAGGCTGGACTTGTTTCTGAATTATACATTTCTAGAGCACATGCATATAGTACGTATTTCAAAGTTGTGTTTGCATGGGAAATAGAGCTAAGAAAATCATGATAATTGTTATGTTTAATGGTGATTCATGACTGTGATAATGATACTTTACAGTTCTCATGCATCCGGGTTGGATTAAAATGAATTTGTTTTTTACAAATACTACATGTCCAAGTCATATTTCACCCCATAATTACAATAATAATATTTGAATACATATTTGTACTTTTTTTGTTTTGCATAAAGGTAGTGTTATTTTAGTTTTATTTTAAAAAGTATTCATATTTTTTAAAGTAATTTTGTAGTTTTTGTCCTTTTTTCTGTTTAGCTTTTCTTTTTATTTCAATTTAGAAATTTTACTTTTTCAACTTGAACTCATTTAATTTTAGTTAGTTGCTGAGACAACATTTCTAATTGTTAGACGAAAAACAAAAAAAATCTTTCATTTCATATTTTACCTTTATTTCAGTTAATAAAACAGTTTTTGGAACTTCCTTTATTCTGTTTTAGTCTAATTAAATTCTTCTTGAAAACTTATGGTAAAATTAGATTTTTTTTTTTTTTTTTTTATGAAATCAGCATAAAGTTACAAGAGTAAAACTTATAAATACTACCATACTAAATAAATAATTTGTAAAAAAATTTTTTTATTATAAGTGCCCTAAAATTCTCTCTCTCACACTCACACATATATTTATATTTATATATTTATTTTGGGGGAGAAATAAGACCTGGACATGTTTTTATCAGGTTTCATGAGATTGTCTTTTAACAGGTTCATCATACACAAATAAAACATTCTTAAAATAAGCCTAATTAATCTTATCGTGAAATGCATTTTTAATGATAATATTGGTTTAATTCAGAGATTTAAAAAACTATTTTTTCCAGGGTAATGTTTGTGGAATCAGTTTTATGAGAGTAATTTTCTCAGTGCATTTAGTGCAGGATTTTCAGAGGTCATTGAGTGTGTGTGTGTGTGTGTGTGTGTGTGTGTGTGTGTGTGTGTGTAGTTGTGTAAGCGGAGCTCTAGATGGCAGTGCTGAATAGGCACAGACTCTCTCTGTCAGTCGGTCTTTAAATATTGTACTGAACTCAAGATCATCACACGCCTTCATTAAGAGCACAAACACTTAGAGAACATTCACAAAAACTACAAATGCACAGAAGACGAGCATCGCTGATAGGAGCAGACAGAAAAATCTAGAAGAAACGGTGAAGTTTAGCGAGTGTCTTCTCTTTTGTTTGTGCTTTGTGCTGTTTTCTTCAAAGGCACACACACACACACACACACACTCGAAAGGCAAAAGGCTGGACATTTTTTCTTTGCAGCAGTGGTTGCTGTTGGTAACATGGTGAAACGGCGGTCATTAAGGCTCATTATGTATTTAGATGTGGGGCGTCGCTCCCAAACTCATCCTCACTCTCTTCCCTCTGAAGTTTGTCCTTCTTTTCACTCTGTCTGTGTTTTATCTGATCTGTCTTCCTAACAGAAAGCTAATAAAACTGTTTAGTTGGTGCACAGTTTTGATAAAGCGGGAGTGTTTATAAACATTAGTCTGAAGATGAATGAAACGCATGTTTGCTGTTGTTTGTGCATGTGTGGATGTGAATAAATGATTTGAATTGGATAAATGAAACAATCGCTCAGTCTTTATCAAATCAGTTGGGTCCCATGAGAACTTGTGTTCAGACTAACAGCTAAAATCAACAATCATGTTTCATTTCTTACGTGCAGTAAATGTCAGCCAGACCCGACATGTGATTCACACGTTTGAACCAAAAATAAGAAATGAAAGAGGGTTTGTGAGAGGGGGTGGAATCAGGATTGAGTGAGGAAATATGAGGAATCCAAATGTTGATATCATTTTTGGTTGTTGTTGATTTAATCCAATTACTCGCCTGTAGTTTAGTGTGTGTCTCTCTGCAGCATTTTCACAAGAGGCTGTAAACAAACATCCTAGCAACCATTTAACAACATTCTAACAACCACATAGCAACACTGTTGCAGTTTTTGTCGTCAAGTAACATTTAAGACTCTTTTTCAGAAACAAATGGAACAAAGTGGTTAAGAATTGTATTTGAAATGATTTTCATTTAAATTGCTAGTACATTTCGAAAAATATGACAATGGAATTAAAACAAATTTTTGTATAAGTATAAAACTTAACGGGGTCATATGATGCGATTTTAAAATTGTTGCTTTCTCTTCGGAGTGTTACAAGCTCTTGGTGCATAAAGAAGATCTGTAAAGTTGCAAAGTCTCAAATCCAAAGAGATATTCTACCCCCCCCCCCCAAAAAAAACCCCCGACTCGTTCTAACATTCTAACACATCTCTACATCACTATGTGGGAAGATTTGCAAAAGGCTGCCCAGATGTTCATGCAAAGAAAGAAGGCGTACCATTTATTCTCGTTATAGTATTGTTGTTGCCGCACCGCCATGACATATAGATGCTGTGTGTTTCACTGTGAAACTGAAACTACTTTGTTTGGCCTTCCAAAAGAGCACGAAATCAGCTTCATCATGCCTGTAGCTGAGGAAATACATCAACTTTGCACAGAAAAACACATCTTGAGAGTCCAAAGCATTCACTATGTGATGAAGCATATTAAGAATACTATTATATGAAAGCAAAGTAAGTTATGCAAGCAAAAATATCCCTGTATGTTTTTTTTATAGTATCAATATCATACAAACAAGAATGCTGTTTTCCTGAATATCAGCGTATGAGCATGATCGCAAATGCGATATAAATTTTATACAACTGTTCAACAAACAAGTTTCATTTCAGATACAATAGTCTCTATTTTTTCTGTTTCACCAATGAAAATAGTTTCAAATAAAGCCAAAGCAGAACATCTTTGCATCTTTGAGAAACACTGCAGTGTTTTGTTCATAAATTAATCTGTTTTAGAACGAATCACGTGAGTCAATCAATCAATGATCTATTCATTTCTAAATGAATCAAGCGTTTTGAATGAATCATTTGAATAAATGATTCAGTGAATCACTCATTAAGACTTGGACTTTGTGCCACCTACTGGACGTGACCCTCCTAAATCAGCCAAGGGACCAGGACAAAAAATACACTTAGCTTAATATAGTTTAATTATCATTATCTAAAAAATCCGTGAAAATATTTAGAATGTTTTTTTTTTTTTTTTTGCAAAGTCACTGTAAAATTAGGGGTTTCAGAGAAAATTGTTCTTTAGTTGAAGCTTAAAGCTTCAGTCTCCATTCATAATCGCCTGGTAAAACAGCAACCAGTGCAGCCTTTGGAATTTCTTCTTTTATGTTTGACGGAAAAAAGAAAGTCAAGGCAGATTTGGAAAAACATGATGACAGAATATTAAAACATTAATTGGTTTAATACTGCATTGTCCTAATTTTTAAATCCTGCACTGATAAAGTCTTCTAGAGCGTGATGTTTTATTTGGGTTGCGCGCAGCAGAGCGTCTGCAGTGCTGATGTGTTGACGTATGGCTGTATACATTTACTGTGCTCACTGTGAGCAGCTCTATTCATCAGTCTTAAATAATACGGCTGCACTTACTGACCCGCACTGATTGATTTTATAGCTCTTGGGTTGAGCTAGTGTACTCGCGGCCGCTTGTTTGGGGTTTGTTGTTGCAGCGGCTGCACAGGTGGACGGCTGATTCAACTGCTGTATTTCTGCTGTCAAATTAATGATTCCTCGTTAAGTATAGCTTTGCGAGCATGCCATTTTTTTTGCAAACGCTTGACGTGTTTTCTTTGTTACTGTGGCTGTACCTGGCCTCATTACTCAAGTTTTTTTCAAATGTCTGCGTCAGTAAACCAGATTTTGTTATTATTCAGAAAGCTAACTATAAACATGTTGTCTTGAGTTAATATTTTCCATCCGAAGTGGTGGACCTGAAGAAGCGTACCATAGAAGGAAATATTGTTATGCTAATGCATGCTATAGCACCCCTTGTGGCAATGCAGTGCATATGTGTGTTGTACTAAACAGACCCATTTCACAGACTCTAGTAATGTATTTCCACTATAATTAAGAGTTTTATTTTTTGGATTTATATATATATATATATATATATATATATATATATATATATATATATATATATATATATATATATATATATATATATATATGTGTATATGTGTATATGTGTGTGTGTGTGTAATATAAAAATGTTTCTGTGTGTGGTGTGTAACATTTTTTAGTTACACACACATCACTGTATATTATGTATTGTTCCAAGGTCTGTCTGAATACTGGATTCTGATTGGCTGGCAGGTATGCAGTTAAACCGTTTAATGCACAGATAGCTCCAAGTCGGTTTAATCACCGTTCCATAATAATGAGCTGCTTTAATTGATGCACACAAACCCAAACACATCACTCGCTCGCAAACACACACAGAGCAAGAAGAGAGATTGCTGATTTCAGTCCAATATTGCGCTGCAAAGAGCAATGCTATATATACACACACACACACACAAACACACATACATGTGCTAAAAAAGATTGGTTAAATGTTTTTAATATATTAACTATTTTTTATTATTATTCTTACTATATATATATACATGTGTGTGTGTGTGTGTGTGTAAAAAAATTAAATATTATTACCGTTCTATATACTTAATAGATTAATGCATACACACACATATATATATATTCTTACATTAAAGTTATTTTTTAAATATTAATTTTAAAATAAATTAAATGTATTATTATTATTATCATTATTTAGTGTACATTTACAACACTTGTTTAATTTTACCCATTTTTAACAAAAAAATGTAAACACTGCTTTTTCCCTTTTTTGAAAATTTGTGAAATGTAAAAAAAGTTTTCAACAAAGAAAAAACACAATGGGATTAGTGTTTGTCTCCCATGTGTCTCGAAAGAAGTTTCCCTTGCTTTACTTTCCTTCTGTGTTCCAAACATGACATTATGAAAATAGTGCATGAAATTGTGTTCTTCTCTAAAGTATGTTTCATAAAATCACTCGGTGACTGCATTTTTATTTCTTGTGTTGTTTCGCATTTGATGGATTTCGTGTCCCGCAGTATTTTCGCGGTCAGTGTGCACTGACAAACACAGCAGGCTAGCGCAGTTTCAACCGCCAACTTTCATTGAAAACGAATGACTTGTGGTTGCCTTATCGCTCCGGATCTCTCTGAGTGTGAACGCCCCTTTAAGGTGGACTGATTCAGTCGATTCCTCTCGGATGAAGTGGGCGGATTTATTACAGCTTGTTTACAGCCGATTTTTTTTGCTTTTGCCTTCATGGTCTGCAGCCTTCTGTCAGAGACTCCATTTTGTTTTTAATAAACTGACACTTATTGGTTGTTCAACGTGAAGGGTGTATAAATATATATGTGTATGTGTGTGTGTGGACTGGCTGTCTCCCAGCCGTACACCCAGAGAATGCAGCCCTTCATATGCTTACAAACAGTCCTTGGAAAATCCTACTTACACAGAGCGCTACTACAAGAAGAGGAGTGTGTGTGTGTTTATAAATATGTGTCTGTGTCTCTGAATCTGTCTACTCCATCACACACACACACACACACACACACTACATGCTCTGTGCCATGCACATTTCAGAGCAGCATGTTTTGTAACCGTGAGGACTCTGGGATTGGCTTGAGCTCCGTTTGTGGACTGATGTTTTGAATGTTTAAAATAAAACACATTGATGCAGCCAGTCAGCGTAAACACAACCTCAAATCCAGATCCAGAAGATTGTGTCATTAGACTAGCTTAGTGATTCCTCTTAGTCTCCCGACTAAACACAGAGATGATTTAATAATGTTCAAGCAGCAAAAACAGCATTAGAGTTAAGTTTGATTCAATTCTGTTCATTCAGTTCAAATTGTCCATTTCAGAGAAAGGATTTTTCTCTTGATTCAACAATTCACTTGTATCAGCAATGTTGCTTTTATAAATCTATAATATTTATAAAAAAAGTTTATTTTTATGTTTTTATACAATATTTATTTTTAATATTTTTTTAAAATATAAAAAATTAAATATACATTTGAAATATAAATGTAAGTAAATATTGCTGTTAATTATATTAAATATATATAATATCTTTACATAATATCTTACTTTAGAAATTTTGCGTTTGGTCTGTTGAAATGATGTTCCTCTAAAATATATTAATTAAAATGTTATGATGATATTATTAATATTATTATTTTACTTTTTGCACAAAAATGTCAATCTTAATAAATACTGAATTATCCTAAAAAGGCTGAAAAATCTTGAAATATTTGAGCTATATCATTCAATCTACTTCCTCTTCCAGCTCCGGGGGTGCATTATAATTGGGGCGTATCATAGTCTCTTCATTTTAATTTCTGTCAGTCTCATTCTTCCAGCTTTGAGGGGTTGAACATCACCGAGGATGTTTTAAGGCTTTCTCATTCCTGTCACGTTCCCAGACGAGTGTGAAGGAACTTTGACACCATCAGAGAACGCAGACGCTCTTCAAAGATCTTCCAGAGAGCAAAGAGATAACAGAGACTCTCTGAGCTTTTGTGTTCGAACAGACGGACATTAACGGGGCGAAGCAGAAGGTTTTCAAAGGACGTTTTCACAGTCGTCATGCATTTCATCATTCGTTTCAGTGCGAAAGCTAACTTGAACTTCATTTGGGTGTCGAGATTGCATGCATCTGATTAGATTTAATGAATGAATCAAATCTGAAATCATTAGGTAGTTAAATATTTAATTGAGTTCAATTTCAAAGCTAAATCACATTAATAAGATCCAGAAGGCTTTATGCTCACATCTTTGCTTTGTGTATTAAATGGATTTCCAACTTGTAAAACTACCAACCTCAAAAACAAAAAACAGCCTAAAACATTGAATCTATTTAAAGAGGATCTTAACATGCGCATGCATCTCATCTCAGTGTTTGTCTTTTATCATCATCCTTCTTTTGGACTGTTGTCATGACAACACCAGTTATCGAATAAATGAAATATGAAATATCAGACGCACACATGTGTGCGCACGTTTCTTGCGTGTAATCGCGACCGCGCTCTAAAGAGCTTTCTGCCTTTGAGCGTTTGTAAATATAATGCAGATGTGAGTAATTATAGCACTGCTTGAAATCTTTGTATATAGTGAATCATTGGTTATGTCACATAAACCCTCTCGGGCTCAAAACACATGCTTTCCTGCTTTCCAAATCACATCGACTTCTAATTCTACTCATGTTGCAGATTGAGCTGCTTTTTCTGTCAGCTGTTATTAGCAAAATCTGTGTTTTTATGTATGAGTTGGCTGATATTGGGAGGTGATAATATCGGGGATTACTGTATGTTTTTCAAATCAAACAGTAAACTTTGGTCGTAATGTTTGGCGATATGGCCAGAAATGATCACAATATTTTTTCCCATATCATACGATTTCAGTATTTATCATGATGTTCAGGAAATGCTTTCCAAATGTTTATTAGACCTCAAGAATGAATTGTTTTTTCAGAATTAAACACCACAGAGTAGCTACTTTTTAATTTAGGACTCTATACAATAAAATAAAAAAATCTACATACAATGCTAAAAAAATTTATACTAAAAGTACGGTAAGTTAAGAATTACTTATTATTTTAGGTGTGTTTCCATTTTTTCTGCATTCTGTTTATTGGTTTTATATAAATAATGCAAAAATGGTGCGTATTGAAATGAATTAATACAACTTTAGCAAAAGCGATATTTTAAAATGTAATTAAATGAAAATAGAAAAGTTAATTTACAGCATAACATTGCATTTTGTTTTTATAAGATGCAACAAATCTGTTATTAAATATATCTTGGGATTTATGATTTTCCTTAATTTTTATTATTATTACTTGTGAATTACATTTTAGTATATAATAGTAATATATTTGTTTCATAATTTCTTCAAGTTAAATCAGACTTTTATTGTGATGGCTTGCCATGAAGGGTTTTCTGTTTTAATTTCAATTTTAGTGTGCATTAGACCATTATTTTTTTTCTCAAATGAAGTGGTGAATTAGTTCTTATAAAGTACATATAAATGGCTAAATTCTGCATGAACATATTCTAGATCCCTTAATTCTTCCCTATTCCTAACAACTATTTAATTTAACTACATTGCTAACTATTAATAAGCAGTAAGTTAATAGTTTATTGAGGCAAAAATCTTAGTTAAGAGTTAGTTAATAGTGAAAATTGGTCCACAAACTAATGATGGTGTGACCATCGTTTCTATAGATTCACTAGTCTTATTTATTTTAAATTTTTTTGGTGTAGGACATAAAGTTATGCCGGATGGCACTTTTCCACACTGTCGCTTTCTACCTGATGACAGATGCTGATATGTCTGAGATGGACAGAGAGAGGCTGAACTGGACTGTGTCCTCATGTCCCGCATGTCTTTGACACTGATAACACACACACACACACACACACACATGAATCACTCATTCAGCAGACAGACGGGCATTAGACAGCAGACAGCTCTCAGCACTGTCTGACACACTGCTGTGTGTGTGTGTGTGTGTGTGTGTGTGTGTGTGTGTGTGTGTGAGACATGCAGTAGTTGATTATAAACACTAACTGGTTGATATGGTTAGAATTCTGTATGTGTATGTTTATCTGACTCTCGTTTGCTCATGAACAAAATCATAATAACATTGAGTTGAGTCCACCCCAAAATGAAAATGTTTTCATTAATCACTTACCCCCATGTCATTCCAAACCCGTAAAAGCTTTGTTTGATTTTGGAACACAATGTAAGATATTTTGGAGGCTTGAGACTGTCCCATGGACTGCCAAGTAAATAACAGTGTCAAGGTCCATAAAAGTATGAAAGACATGGTGAAAATAGTCCATCAGTGTTTCAACCATAACGTTATGAAGCATACAGTGACGTGAAGAGACACAGCGGAGACTGTTGAACAAGGGATTGTTGAATAAAGTCGTTATTTTTGTTTTCTACGTTTAAAAACAAACAGTAATGTACCTTTATGGATACATTTTTAAATTAAGTTTAAGGAGGCTTGTATATGTTTTCCAGTTTTTTTTTTTTTGTTTATCCGTCAGAATTTACTGAAAGGTTTGTATACTCAAGTAGCTATTTTTCTGTTTTTCCTAAATATATGCTATATTATAGTCTGGAATATTATATATTAAAATATATTAAATGCTTTTGCAGGTAAAGAAAACAAGTATTCTGTTTGGTGGCAATTCCCCTGTATCTGGGGCTTTTTGACACTTCAGCTGTCATTTTTCCACGAAACTCAGTCATCTGATCAAATCTCATGCTGATTCAAACTTCAATGTAAATGTTGAGGTATGTGTGTCAGTGTGTACGTATGGGTGTCTGAATCAGTGTATGAATGTGTGTGTGTTGGCATAATCCCGTTCAGGAAACAGGTATTCTGGGCTGCTGGCTTCTATTTATTCACACGGACACTCAAAGGCTGCCGTAAGCCTCCATTAAGACAGGAATGGAATGTATTGAGTCCTGTCTACACACACACACACACACACAGACACACACAGACATGCGCTTGCAAATTTCCATGGAGCAGGTCCTTACTTTAGCGTAGTTGAAAGCTGCTCTGCTGCTAACTTTAGAGCGCTTAAATATTCCAGCATAAAAACACATCAGCATGGACTACACAGATACACACCGCCATAGTAACACACACACACACACATGCACACATCAACCTGCACATGCATCGCACATGCATCACACAGCACCGTTTGAAGTGCATTAATATTTCTCTGTTATCAAACACACACACACACACACACACAGGTGTCCATTCATAGACCGGGCTCTCGCCGTCTCAAATCCCTCAGATTCCAGGGTCTGATCCAGGTCTCAGCGGGACATTAAAGTTTTTTCCGCTCTGGAATTTTGGGAAATTATATTCACGTCGTGCAGCGATAGCGTCAGCGCTCCGAGCACTCTGATTGGCCGCTGTGAGAGCGATAGAGGGATGAGGAGCGAGTGGAAAGTTAGCTGCAGTGGACGGCTGGGAGATGAAAGGACGGCTAAAGCTGGGATGGAGGGGTTGACAGAGAGAGAGAGAGGGCTGATATCTCTTTATCCCTGGCGTCTGGCACGCGGCGCTTTGTTCTGGATGTGTGTCTGTGTGAGGAACGGCTCGGTGGCACCACACCCCTCAGATGATAAATAATACAACTGATTTATCGCACATAATAGAATATAAAAGCAGGCATGTCCACTGATTAAAAATTACATTATTATTTCAATGGCCGTTTTTAAATATTAACAGGAATTTAGTGATAAGATTATACATATTAAATGTTTAATGGTATAAAATTGATTTAATGCATTTAGTTCATTTGAGTAAATGTATTATTATTTACATGAATATTTAGGTATTTTGATTGAAAATTAATTTTTTCAGATATTTAAATATTAATAAAATTGTTTACATATGTAAATTATAAAATTAATTCACATATATCAATGTCCAATCAATTGGACCTCACCACATTTCAACAATATGCCATAATTTCGGTAATTAAATGCATTAATATTTACAGTGCCATTTTTTTTTGCATATTTGTCACTATTAAAAGATTCAGAACATCAAAAAAAAAATTGTATTACACAAAGATGATGCAAATAAATACAAAATGCAGTTTTTAAATGATGAATTCATTTATTAAGCGAAAAAAGTTGTCCAAACCTGCATGGCATTATTTGAAAAATGAATTGCCCCCTCCTGTTAAATTATGAAAGAATTGTGATTACTCGCATATTATTTGAGAAAACTGAGTTAAATTTCACTAGCCACACCCAGACCTAATTACTGCCAGACCTTTTGAGTCAAGACATCACTTAAATAGAACCTGTCTGACAAATGAAGCATGCTTCAAGAGCAACACATCATGCCACAATCTAAAGAAATGTAAGAACAGACGAGAAACAAAACCGTTGACACGTATCAGTCTGGAAGGGGTCCAGCGAACCACAGTCAGAGCCATTATCAACAAATGGAGAAAACCTGGAACAGTGGTGAACCTTCCCAGGAGTCGCCGGCCTACAAAAATGGCTCCAAAAGCACAACAACGACTCATCCAGGAGGTCATAAGAGAACCCAGAACAACGTCTAACGACCTGCAGGACTCACTCGCCTTAACTAACATCAGTGTTCATGATTCAGCAATAAGAAAGAGACTGGGCAAAAACGGCATCCATTGGAGAGTTCCCAGGCAAAAGCCACTGCTGACCAAAAAGAACACAAAGGCTCGTCTCACATTTGCCAAAACAATATCTTGATTATAAATGTTCTGTAGACTGATGAGACAAAAGTTGAAATTCTTGGAAGGTGTGTGTCCCGTTACATCTGGTGTGAAACCAACACAGCATCTCATAAAAGAAACATCATATCAACAGTTAAACATGGTGGTGGTGGCAGTGTGATGGTCTGGGGTCAGGACCTGGACGACTTCCATAATTGATGGAAACATGAATTCTGCGCTCTATCAGAAAATCCTGAAGGAGAATGTCCAGCCGTCAATTTGTGACATCAAGCTCAAGCGCACTTGGTTTATGCAGGAGGACAATGATCCCAAACACACCAGCAAGTCCACCTCTGAATGGCTGAAGAAAAACAAAATTTAGGTTTTGGAGAGGCCAAGTCAAAGTCTGGACTTTAATCTGATTGAGATGCTGTGGCATGACCTCAAGCAGTCCATTCATGCTGAAAAACCCTCCAATGTGGCTAAATTAAAACAATTCTGCAAAGAAAAGTGGGCCAAAATTCCTCCACAGAGATGTGAAAGATTCATTGCCAGTTATTTTGCCAGGGATTGCAGATGTTGTTGCAAAGGGTGGTGCAACCAGTTGTTAGTTTTGGGGGGAAATACATTTTTCACATAGTGCCAGGCAGGTTTGGACAGTTTTTTCCCTTAAAAAAAAAAAAGGGCATCGTAGATAAATATTTAGATTTCTATAGAAAAAAGTCTAGACTAGATTTTAAAATACTCTAAATGTGCGGGCGATGTGCGATGAAAGCTTCACGTGGCAATTTGTGAACTAAAAAGCCTCTAAAATTTTAATATATAAATTTAATTCATAATATTTGAATTTTCATGTTTAGTTGTGCATCCCATAATAAACCAGGAAAAGACGTTTTTTTGTGTTAAATGTATAGAAGAAAGTATCTCTCACACTGATCTGTTGTGCATATATTTCGCTTTCGCAATACTCCAGCTTTGCATAATTATATTAGATGGTTTGGATGCAACAGAATAACTTCTGAATGACTCTGAATTTGATCTTGTTTACTAGTACGTGGGTTTAGGAGTGGCGTCATGGTTACGGATCTGGGCTCACAGCCCAAAGGTCACAGATTGACCCCTGCTGTGAGTTCAATCCATGAAGTGAAGATTTACAGAGATCCCGCAGTCATTGTGCTGTTGAGCGCGCCACTTAACCCGAGTGTGTGCTGCGAGGCGTCTGAATGACCAGAGCCGCTGGTAAGATGCTGACCACCAGCACTGGATGGTCGGGATGCCAGGAGGGTGCTCTCATCCTACGATGCATTTCCCCTGGTGTGCTGTAATAAATATTTGTGTGTGTGTGTGTGTGTTTTGGGGCAGATCGCGGCTCGTGGATGCAGGAATGTGCCACAGTTATGTGCAGTTGTTCTAGTAAGAGTGATCCGGCGTTCTCTGTAACCGCTGCCACACAAGTGTGTGTTTTCAGCTATTATGAAAGAGCACAAATCAAAATTACTGTTGGAATATGAATGTATTCTGTGGAATTGATGACTAATGCATTTTCAGTTAATAAATCTGTTGTTTAAAACTCTACGCCTGGTCATGTGATCTCAATATGAGGTGATTCATTTCATGTGAAATGAAATTTTTTCAGCTACTGATGTGACTGAAGGCTTTGTTATGTGTGGTTTTACCAGTGGTCAGTTGACTTCACAGCTGTCAATCATGATTTTCTTCTTGCATGTCTGTTGCAGGGGGAGGGGCATTCTTTTTATAGAAAGCTTTTGATTGGACGAAAATCTTTGTAGTTCAAGATGATGTCATCTGTTTTTCTTGTTATTTTTGTTTTTAATTTGCCCTCCCAGAAGCAGGCTTATCATTATTAAATAACATTAAAAACTAAAAATTATTTCATTGCTTGAAATAAAATAAACAATAACTGAGATAAAATATAATAAACATCTTTTTTAATTTTCTCTTCACAACTTAATTGTAATTAATAGTGCTGTCAATCGATCAAAAAAAATAATCACTTTTTTTTTAATGAAATAAATCACAATTTAATCACACCTAAAATTAACGTTTTTAAATATACTTTTATATTGCAATATTTTCACATTCCAGCTTCGTAAAATTACCGTTTAACCCCCGATGTCACGTGGAAGGGTCAGAGATCTCTCGAATTTCATCAAAAATATCTTAATTTGTGTTCTGAAGATGAACAGAGGCCTTATGGGTTTGGAAAAACATGAGGGTGAGTAAATAATTACAGAATTAAGTTTTTGGGGTGAACTGACCCTTTGAATAGAAGTTGAAGTACTAAATAACTAAACATAAATAATAGTTCGGAAAAAAAATAAAAAAAGGAACACAAATGGCTAAACAAGACAAAATTACTAAAACTTTAAAGTGAAAATAAAATAATAGAAAATATTAAAATAAAATGGAATAAAAATATATACATTTATACAAGTATAAATTTGCTAAACATTTATTTTGGCTATGTTTAGAGAAAAAATATTACATTATTTAAATGTGAAATTATGTAAAAAAAAAAAAAAAACACTGTTATACCGTTAAACATATTTGTTTGATGTCATTTAATTTTTGGCAGTAACACTATTTATTCACCATTAAATCTAAAACTACAGTGTAGCTGAAAAACAAAATCAAAACTAGGGGGCATTTTGAGAGCAGTAGAAACACAGATGTACTCTCACACACTGTCTTCTTCATTAGCGCAGGACTCATCGAGGTCATGGAGCGCGATCGCAGTTTCAGTTACAGACAGACGGCCAGTAAAGGAAAGAGAGACTGATGCTGTGGTGATGCAACTTTAGACCTGAGCTTTTCCCATAGAGCCCCCCTCAGCTCACACACACACACACACACACTCACACACACACACAGGGAAGGTTTGAGGTGGCGCCCCGACCTCTTTATTTATTAGCTCTGCTGAGCTGTGGAGTCTGTGGTATTTTCTTCCGAAATGCCATGCATGTGTGAGTGCATTTACGTCCGTGTGTGTGTGTGTGTGTGTGTGTGTGTGTGTTTGCGCACTCAGGCTTCAGGTATTCAGCAGGTTCAGATTTTAGATCACTTCACCAACCATGACGCAGAAATAAACAGCACTGGAGAACAGATTAACAGCCCGTAGTTTATCTTTCCTACATGCCTGTTTTAATAATATTGCTTTGATTTGTTGTCATTTTTTTGGTTTCAATTTTTTATATTAATATTTATTTAATTTTATATTTCTTATATAATAATTTAATACTTATATAAGTTTAGGTTTTATTTTCATTTCATTTCATCTATTTCATTTCATTCTATTTTTATTCTGCTGTATTTAAACAAATAAACATAAATATTACTGCTTTTCTCATTTAGTTTAGTTTAATTTAGTTTAATTTGAAGTACTAAATAACTACAAATAAATAATAATAATACAATTCTTATTTTCATTTAACATTTTAATATTTTTTATTTTAATATTTATTTTGTATTCATTTTAAAAATTATTTTTTAATATACATTTTATTTAATATTACTAATTATAATTAATATAGTAATATACTAAAATAATTTTATTTACTACATTTAATTTAATTTACAATTATATTTGGTGATGCAAGTGGTTCTACACCTACACATGGTTTATAATGATTTGCTACTTTTTAATTGGTCGCAGCTAGTATCAGTGGGAGGGACATTTGTATTCTTACACATTTGATTGGACAGAAATCGGTACAGTCCAGGATGAGTCATCGATATATTAAATCTGTTTTAGAAGATAAAGACTGTATATTTTAAATGTGAATATGTGCTAAAATAACATTTAGGAGTATACTAGCATATCGACTAACTAAAAAGTTAACAAACACCCACTTAAAGCCACTAAATTTGAGTTTTGATATGTTTCTAATATCATTTAGAGATTAAGGCAGTGATAAAGATCAGTATCAGAGTAATTTGGGGTTGTAACATGTTGATCTGATCCCACACCTCAGATATTGATTGCGGTTTGTTGCTGTGCATGTCTGTGTTTATGTGAGTGTTTTGTGTCTGACTGCGGCACATAAACAAACCAAATACCGTGGGAACAGAGAGGTGTGAATCAGAGCGTCTCTCTCTCTTTTACTCGGGCTCTCGGTCTGTCTCCATGTCTGGCTCCCGACTCCAAACCAAAATGACTTTTCCTCTTGTGTCAGCAAATAATCGGAGATCGTTCCTAACCCTGCGCAAGCCTATCACACACAGACACACACATGCACGCATGCTGTCTAAAGCAAACACATCAACCAATCAGTGCTTTCAAGTATTCACCAGTCCTCAGGATCTGTTCTCTGGAGTGTGTTTAGGTATTTATGTTGTTTTACTATAGTTTCTGCACTGGGACTTCAGAGGCTGTTTTTCGGGTGTTTCATTACTTAAATTACTTAATGTTGTGCAGAGATTATTATCCTAGATTGTTTTTTGGCTGCGGGAAAAATATTCATAGATAAATGTCTTTACTGATCTCAAGTTATGCACATATCTCATTTATTCATATAAAAAATAAATAAAATGTATGCATGTTCCTAAAACCAAAAATCAACCTTTAAATTGAATAAACCTTAATATAAATATATTGTATATAGAGAGGTTTTATTTTACATACACATACTATATATATATATATATATATATGTATATATATGTATATATATATATATATGTATATATATGTGTGTATAAAATATTTTTGTTTTGTGTAATGTGTGTAAAAAATTGACATATTTTTGTTTTTTTATTTTAATTATAATTAACCAAATGTATTATAATTTGTATAATTATAATAAATTAACTCAAATAATTTGTATAAAATTTAGTTTGTATAAAAATAAAAATATTTATAATTTGTATTATTATAATAAAATAATTAACTCAAAAACATAAATAAATAAATGTCAAGTTTGGGACCAGTACACTTTTTAAATTCTCTTATGTTCACCAAGGCTGCATTTATTTGATCAAAGATGCAGAAAAGGACTGTAATAATTTGAAATAAATTATTACAATTTAAAATAAGTGTTTTCCATTTTAACATGCTTTCAAATGTAATTTATTCCTGTGATGCAAAGCTGAATTTTCAGCATCATTACTCCTGTCTCCAGTGTCACATGATCCTTCAAAAGTCTTTACAGTATTTTTTTTTAATCAATTTAACACATCCTTGCTGAATAAAAAAATATATAGAAAATTATTTCTTAAAAAGATTTTCCTAACCCCAAACTTTTGAACAGTGGTGTATATTGTTTCAAAAGATGTCTATGAGTTTGAAGGCTGTGAATGGATTGAGATGCTGTAGTTCCAGCTTCCACCAGAAGGGGCGTCCTGGACCATGATAACCCACTCCACACTAGTCTCCACTCATCCACCTCTTCTTCTGCTCTCTATTGCTCTGCCTTTCTTTATAACTTCTCCTTCCTTCTCTTTTCATCTCCCGCTTCACGATTCCAGCAGCATGAAGAGCCAGCCTAATGTTTGATGATTAATGGCTCATTTAACACTAATGAAGGAAAATAAACAGAGCGAGCTGAGAGAAACAGAACATGCAGAAGTGACATAAACAGATTTCTGTGGTCTGGATCACTCACAGTCATTGTTTTGAAACGTGGCAGCGTGCAACATTGAGAAAAGAGACCCACACCCATAATAAAGCAAAAAAACTGATAGGAACTGTAGATACGGCCGTCGTTCGTGCAGCAGTCAGTAAATCAGCGTCTGATGGACCCACCGCCGCGGCTGGCATCGGCCTGCATGCGAATGACTTCATGCGGATGACAGCATGTCTTCTAGCCCCATTACCCTGATTTGAGGTGGCTACGCTGCAGAGATTTATGGGTAGAATTGAGTCGCTCCCCACAGGAACCGCAAGCGTGGTAGATTGTGCTGTAGACACACCCTCAGCACTCACACACACTCGTGAGGTTTCAGAGCGTCTGCGTCTCCCACTGTGACTCACTTCACATCCATGATAATCGTCCAGTGACACTGAACGCAGATCTGCACATTCCCTCTGTCCACAGCATCCTCACCCAGAGGAATCTTTTATTGCTCTGATGCCGCTCTTTAAACACAGGCTTCCCGTGGTCGTGAAAATATGTCAAATGGATCAGGGAATTTTTATTTTATTTTATTTTATTTTTATGCAGGACACGTGTCAAAAACAAATAAATAATTAATTGTATTTTATTTTTATGCAATGCACAACTTAAAAACATAAACAGAAGAAAGTGTTTTTAATTTAATTTAAACATTTTATGCAATGCACAACTCAAAAACATGAACAGGATAATAATAATTATATTTTTTTATGCAGTACAAAACTTAAAAACACAAACAGAAAAAAAAAATATTTTTGATTTAAGTTCATTTTTTTCAACGCAATACACAACTCAAAAAACATACTCTTAAGAAGGATTATGGTCGAAAAGCTTCTGCTCACTCAATTTTGTAGATAAATTAAGTGTGAATTTCTTTACAAAAGTGACATGTTAATTAAATAATTATTTTGGATGTATCTGATTATTTATGGTAAGAAAATTGTTTTATTTTTCATTTATTTTTAAGCAATACACTTAAAACAGAAAATGTTATTTTTTATTTTTATGAAATACACAACTCAAAGACATTAAATAAAATTTTTAAAGACATTAAAAAATTACATTTACTTTTTCATGCAATACACTACTCAAAACTGTAAAACACATAAGAATTCAATAATTATTTTTATGTAATACACAATTTAAAACATAAACAGATGAATTCATTTATATTTATTTTATTTTAAATAAATTTTTAATGCAATACACAAAAAAAAACGTAATTTTTTTTAAATGCAATACACAACTCAAAACTAAAACATATCAGGGAATTTTATAATTATTTTATTTTAATAATTTTTTATGCAATAAACAACTCAAAAGCGTAAACAGAAAAGTTCAGGGAATTGAAAAATGTCAAAGTCAGTTTTGTAAAGAAATTCACACTAACATTTGTCTATTAATAATTTAAGCAGAAGCGTTTAGATCAAAAATCTTTTTGGGGTCACGAGAGAAAACATAAATCCAGTCAAATGTTTCCAAAGGTTTCACTGCTACTGTATATGTTTTATAGTCTAAAATAAACCGAAATATGGAAGAGCAATTATAAAAGCTCTTATGTTTTGGAGAGCCGTTTCTATGATAATTAGCTCATAGCCATGCGTGCAGACGGGAGCTGAACTGCGGATCATTATGGCAAACGAACACAGAGAAACACTTTGAGATTTTCCATTTCATATAATGTGCTGCAAATGTTTCCAGTTTTCCATTTCATACTAAAACAAGCTCATTTGGTTAAAGGGGGTGTGAATGTGTGTCTGGAAGAGAACGCAGGGCTACAGTATCTGACTCTGAATTACCAGACTTTTAGTTTCGGTTAGTTTAAATCTCCCAGTGTGTGTTTATGATCATATATTCATATACAGTCAGCATCACTAGTACATTAACCCTGTCTTTCGAGTGACGTTTGCCCAGCCAGTGTTCCTAATCCCTGAATGACATTATTGGAGCTCTCTGATTGGTCGAGACACCGCTGCCATGGCAACTTCAGCAGGCATCGCTTCCCTACTATAGGCAAGTGTGTGTCGAGTGTGTCTGTGTTTTAGTTAGTTTAACATTACAATTGTGATTTACAGTCCTAAAAAAATTCTAGAGTGGATGTGCATTTTCCTGTCCATGCATGGAGTTTTAGAAAGCTGGATCTGTTGAAATCTAAATTGTAAATTGTTATAGTTATTTTATATAAATAGAAATATTAGTAAGGCTTTCTGTGATTTGTCTAAATGTATATAAAAAAAGAAGTTTTTTTTTAAATGTTGCATATAAAATCATGAACTAATGAGAAAATGTGCTTTGTTTTGCCTCTAAAAAGCGATTGTTTCTAAAAACATCATTAGTATGAATCAGTATATTACTGTGATTTATTTGTTAATTCATCAGATATTCTTTTGCAATTAAGGGCCCTATTTTAATGATTTAAACGCAAAGTGTGAAGCACACGGCGCAGGTGCACTCAGGGCGTGTCCAAATTTTGCTATTTTATCGACGGAAAGTCGGAAAGTATATTAAGTGTAGAAGAACATTTTATTAATATTTTAATTTTAAATTTTAAATAATTGAAATCTATTTTTATTTTCTAAAATAAGTGAAATGTAATTTATTAAGTGTATTATGGTTTTCTGTTGATGTGTCACACTTTTCACAGTTAAGTCTAATACTCTGAAAATGATATGTGTATTTAAAGTTTTTCTTTTAATGGTTAAAGCATATAATATATTTAAGTATAGGATTATATTTTAATATAATTTACAGTAAATTATAACCTTATAATCATTCAAAATTGTTCATAATAAGTAAATTATTATGATTTTTTTTGTTGATGCATTAAATATTTTTTCAGTTATAGTTTTAATATGATGAAAATTGTATGTGAATGCAGAGTATATAAAATGTATTAAAATATAATTAACTAAAAATGAATATTTAATATAGAGTACTTTAATAGTGTTTAAAATGTAACATTTGAAATAATTAAAATATATTATTTTCTAAAAATGTCAAATGTACTTTATACTGTTTATGCTTTATATAAGATGTAGTGAAGTATAGTAGCTGAATGATTCTTTTTTCAAACTAGAAGATTATTTTTAAAACATGGATTATTAATTTGTAGTATTCTTTTACAGGTAAAAACTTTTTGGTATTATGTAGACTTTGTGAAGTATATAGGGAATATATAATATAATATATCAATATTTTTAAAAATAAAATTGTAAATATAATTTATGTTTAAACTGTATGCAGCTAAATGATTATTTTTTTTAAAGTTAAACATTTATTTCAGAGTTGCATGACATAAAAAAATATTATTATTAATACTGACAATTAAATATTGCATATTTACAAATGCATCTATTTATTTCATTGTCTGTTAGTCCAGTGCATCACTGAAGAGCAGGTTCATTCACAGAAAAGCAGCTCATTTTCAGGAACACAGATCATCATGCACAGCAGCTTCCTCACCCGAAGCCGTTTTTTTTTGTTTTAATTGCATTTGTTCGGCTGCTAGTCTGCAAGCTTCTGAAGGAATATTTGAAGAGCTGCTAATGATGCCGCTTTAACTAAATCAATGGAACAAAAGAGAAACGGCATGACATAAAAGAATAAACGAGAGAATCGGGAGCTGATATTTCATACCTGCTCCTCTGCATTAACCAAATGTCAAAGAGAAATAAACACCTGCAGAAAAAGTGACTGACAGCTGATGTTCTGAGCAGTTTAAGATCAAAACATATGGAAAATAAAACTAGTTAGTGAGTCACTGACGACAGATGAGATCAGCACCTGCTCAAGAATGAGTCAAATGTGCTGCTAACACACAGCTTTCCAAGTGTGATGCGCCACTGGCCTTTAGTTTAACTTTTATTGTTGCAGCAATTAGTATTCAGCACCGTTTAGAACACCTCCCTCCCTCTCCCTCTCTCTCTCTCTCTCTCTCTCTCTGTTTACTGCACAGTTAGTATAGCTTATCGCCTGGCAACCACAATAAAAGTACACCAAGTCAGCAGCAGCAGAGCCAGGGTCTGATGAAACACTAGAACACCTCCAGCAGCGAGAGAGAGAGAGACAGATGTGTGTTTGAGTTGGTCTGCACCTGAAGTGAAGGGAAGACGAGTGTGACAGGTGAAACTGGAAGTGCACAGGTATGTGATCAGTGTATGTGTGTTTAGTAGTTTTGTTAAGCGGTTTTTGCGTACTAATCACACTCGATGCGTGTGGACTGCGGTGTTGAGAGATGTTCTCAGTGAGAAGTTCTGCTTTGGTCAAGGCACTCGTTTGAGCTGATGAACGGTCAGTTGGTGTGGTTTGCGGCTGCTGAGGTGTGATGATGTTCTGTGACTGCAGCAGAGGAAGGTGAACAGGTGGATGAATGAGTTTTCTATGAGGGAAGCGTTGAGATCCGGCTCTAGATGTTCTGAATGTGTTTCTCGGTGTCGGAGACTCTGACAGGTAAAGGTCAGGATCACAGCGGAGCTCCTCCACACTCCAGCTGATCCAACCGCTTTGAAACAACCACACACCTTCAAAGGTCACCACATCTGTCTGTCTATCTGTGTGTGTGTCTGTCTGTCTGTCTGTCTCTCTGTCTGTCTCTATCTATCTATCTATCTATCTATCTATCTATCTATCTATCTATCTATCTATCTATCTATCTATCTATCTATCTATCTATCATCGTCCGTCTGTCTCTGTCTGTCTGTCTGTCTGTCTGTCTGTCTGTCTGTCTGTCTGTCTGTCTGTCTCTATCTATCTATCTATCTATCTATCTATCTATCTATCTATCTATCTATCTGTCTGTCTCTCTGTCTCTCTGTCTGTCTGTCTGTCTGTCTGTCTGTCTGTCTGTCTATCTATCTATCTATCTATCTATCTGTCTGTCTGTCTGCCTGTCTGTCTGTCTGTCTGTCTGTCTGTCTGTCTGTCTGTCTGTCTGTCTGTCTGTCTGTCTATCTATCTTTCTATCTGTCTGTCTATCATTTTGTCTATCAGTCTGTTGTTATTATGTCCATCGGTTAGCCACCATTCTGTCATTCTTTCAATCTAACGTTCTTTCCATCTTTCTGTTGTTATCTATTTATCTTTATATTCTGTTATTTTGTCTATCATTCGTTTTAATGTGTCTGTTATCTACCCATTCATCCATACATCCTTCATTCTCTTGTTCTTTCTATCTGTCGTTCTTTGTTATTCTGTTGTTCCATCCATCCATCCATCTATCATTCTATTTATCATTCTGTGGTTCTGTCATTCCATCATTATTCCATCCATCTCTCCATCTATTCATCTTGTCCATCTCTCATCTACCCGTTTAAACCATCATTTCATCCATCCCTCCATTGATAGTTGAATAGTGAAGGGTTAATGTAAGGTCAGGCAGACGTCTGACTGTGTGTGAGCACACTTATCTCATGCCTGCTTACCAAATGAACAAATAAAGGCCATCAAATACTAATTTGAGTTTAAATGACTGGATTATGAGAGAAGAGAGTGTGAAGTGATACATGAAGCAGATACAGTCATTATCCCAGTCAACAGTCAATATTTGACCACAGAATCGAGCGACTGACCAATCAGAATCGAATATTCCGGAGTGTAATAATCTGTTAAATGACTGCAGTGTTTTGAGATGACTGTATTTCTGTAAATTGGTGGTAACGCTGTGTTTGTGTGTGTTTCAGAGTCTGGGCTCCATCGACAGGAAGGGAACGCGGCAGAGAAGGTGAGACACGTCTGTGTCATGCTCTCGTTTGGGTGATGCTAGGGTTAAACATGGCATAGGCATGTGTTTGACCTTAACTGGTCCAAGTGACCCACAGAACAGAGAGAGTATCTAGTTTTCTGGAATAAGCATTTATAATGCCAACCTAAATCCGATTATGTGTTAGTCTGAACTGTTTGCCAAAGTGGGAACTTATTTCTTTCTTCTGAGAGAATTCAAAAGTGAGAAAATTTTTTCCTTCGGGGCGTTTCTTAATTTTTTGAATGCATAAAATGTGATGTGTTTAGGGGTAGAGTTAGAATGTGTTTAGAGTTCATCTACAGTCAATTTAAGTAGCTTAAAATTATAAAAATCCATGTAAGGGACTCCTAAAAGTTGACAAAATTAGCAGATATATGCATGTATACAGTCCTACAGTACAGATGAGTTGTTGCTTTGTTCAGTAACATAGATTCACTTGAGCGATAATAAATAAAGAACGAAGAGATTATAATAAACATTGAGTTTATTATGTATGCTTGTCACGATAAAAACTTTTTGTTGTGTGATGTATTGCCCCAGAAATAATTGCGATAATCAATTATTGTCATTTTAAAGACCATTTTATGCCACTGAATATAAAATCATAACAACATAAAATGCAAGACCTACACACTTTGCAAATGACAACAAACTTTTAATTTTTTTGAATTTTTATATCATGGAATTTGAGCAAAGTAACGAGTAGAAAAAGAAAAAGTAAAATGCACAACGACTTTGTATGGAGATTTTTCCATATACAGATTTTTCCCGGACCTTCTTATCTCTGTAAATTACACTATTACACTATTAGACTATTAGACACTATTGCTGAAAAACACAATCCCTACTCAGCAGTCAGATGTCTGTATGCACAAAGGCACAGATCACTAAACGAAACCAAATCTGCAGATGAAACTTGTGTTACCTGTGGGTTACGCATCACTTGTATTTGCACATCTGTGTTGCATCTCAACAGTAAGTGTCTTAAATATTTTAGTGCTCCGACATGTTAAATCATCTCATTATTGTGGGTCTGAGTCTGTGAATTATGAAACTGTCACACAATGTAGCGTAGGAGAGCCTTCCTATCAACAAGAACACCATGTTACCTTGGTTACTCCATTGAAAATGGCAGATCTCCTAAATCTGTCACTAATGGCTGACTAATGAGAACTGAACTGCTGATCGGATCCGATCAAAGACGAAGCCTTGTGTTCCTCTCTGGGTAGGTTATGTAAAGCTGCTTTGTGAGATTTCTCAACCCAGATCGATGATAGCTGATATAGTGTTGGTTATTTGGTCTAATTAGTATGTCATCATTGTCAGTAATTAGTTAGTGTGTGTGTGTGTGTGTGTGTTCTGGTCGCAAATAAACAGCTCCCTGTAGCAGTTTAACAATGAGTCCTTTCCAGAGGCAATTTTTCATCCTTGTTGAAAGTGAAACGCTATGCCAAGCAACAAAATCATATTTAAAGATTTCACAAAATCTAAAATCAAACTGACAGCAAAAGTTCAAAAGTTTGGGATCAGTAAGATTTTTAAATGTTGAATGTAAAAGAATTCTTCTGCTCACCAAGGCTGCATTTATTTGATCAGAAATACTGTAAAATTTGTAAATATTATTTCAATTAAAAAACTTTTTTTCTACATGAATATAGTTTAAAATGTAATTTATTTCTGTGATGTGCAGCTGTATTTTCAGCATCATTACTTCAGTCTTCAGTGTCACATGATCCTTCAGAGATCATTGTAATATGATGATTCGCTGCTCAAGAAACATTTCTGATTATCAATGTTGAAAACAGTTGTGTTGCTTCAAATTTTATTTTTCAGAATTCTGTGATGAATATACAATTCAAAAGAACATGCATTTAAATGTTTTCACTGTCACTTTTGATCAATTTAATGCCTCCTTGATAAGTAAAACTATTAATTTTTTAAATGAATTAAAAAAAGCATCCTTTTGAACGTTTTAGAGACCTGTCGCATAGAGTATATCCCATAAGTTGTCTTCAAATCAAATTGAATATGAATCACTTTTTCAATTTTTTTTTAACCTAAAAATGTGTGTAGACAGTTTATTTTTTGAACATAACTCTGAAATATACTATTTTGTTTGTGCATATGCGGTTTACTTGCTGCTAAGTGTAACGGACTAAATGCTGGCAAACTTTGGAAGACTTTCCAGTCAGGCAGACAAAATGAAACCTGTGTGGCCTCACGCTCAGTTAAGTCAAATTCAGCCAGTCACTTTGTTTTTGTGTGCAATTAGTGAACGAACTGAATTAGCGAGGAATAAAATGCATGCACCGTAACGGTCGCACGTTTAAACGTCTAGCAAGCAATTGTGAACAAATCACATAAACCTTAAGTTGTCAGAATAGTTATTGTGGGTTGCATAACTAAAGGGAGAAAATCAAATGAATTAGCATGAGTGATATATGGCAGCAGTGTGCGCATGTTTCTCCGTCTCTCTCTCTCTCTCTCTCGCTGACCCACATAAGCATTTTTCACATAGACAGTCTAATAACTTTAATAAGTGTGCATGTTTCAGTGTTTGGTTTTGTGGTTGATGTGTGTATGTGTAAAGGTTGACTCAGCCATGTGTGTGTGTGGAGGGGCTGGCTTTGTGGTTTGTGTCTTTGATGTGGTTTGGCCATGAAAAGTCTGACGGTTCCCCAACAGTGCCGCGCCAGACACACACACACACACACCTCAGTAAGTAAGCCCCACCAGAGGAACTTTCCCGCGAAAACATTGCCTGGCATCTCACTCATTTCTGTGTGTGTGTGGCATCGTCTTTTCCATTCTCTCGCACACAGGCTTATATATGCGCAGGTTTGGCCGGAGGTCTGGTTGTAGGTATGGAGATGACACACCGGAAACCACCGGCTCGGAGAACTTCCTCACAAACACACGCTGTTGTGTGTTACTGAGCGTGTGTGTGGTTTACATCTATAAATGTATGACACGTTCACACACTCGTGATCTGCCCCAGCAAAAAACAAATCACTGTGATGGCCGTCTCCACTGTGATTGGAATCTTGACGCCTGTGGAATTGTGGGATTCTGGAGGGAACGACAAGATGGGAGACGCTTTCGTCCATTACGGCATTCCGGCAAAGACCACAGAGAGAGAGAGAGAGAGTGAGAGAGAAAGAGAAAGAAAGAGAGAGACTGGGCGAGTAGGTGGCCCTCTAGAGAAGCCACTTTTATTTCGGAGTTCTGGGAAAATGAATCAGAAGTGTGTACTAGACTGTACTATATGTGTTTATAGCTGTATTAGATTAGATTACATTCAACTTTATGTCATTGCACATGTGGGTACAAGGCAACGAAATACAGTGATATTAGGTGTTGATATTCTTTATAATCGAGAATATACCTACTATTCAGCTTCGGAATTTACTTTTTGACTAGAGGTCGACCGATGTATCGGTATTGCCGATTAATCGGCACCAATAGTTGATTGCTGAACAATGCTGCCTTTTTAAATTCAAATTTGTTTTCCAGATTTGGTCCAAATTTTTTAATTGCAATTCAAATTTAAATGTCAGGAAGAAGAATGGGAATTAATTGCAATTCAAAAAACTAATTTAACTGTTTTTTTTTAAACTAGCATAATCGAGACAAACGTTTAACCTTGATTTAAAGTTTTGCGAAAATTTTAAGAAGTCTTAGAATTTGATGGTGTATGTAGGTGATGGATGGACAGAGATGGACAGATAGAGAAAGAGAGAAATTGTTGAATGGAGAGATGGATAGAGAGAGAGATTGAGTGGTATGGATAGATAAATGTTTGAATAGACAGATTGATAGATGGAGGGAATGAAGGAAGGACGGATTGATTAATAGAGAGAGACAGATAGAGAAACCGACAGATAGACAGAGAGACAGATAGATAAATGGATATTTAAATGTACAGATAAATAAAAAGATTGATGTATAGAGGGATAGAGAGATTAATGGATATCTGAATGTACAGATGGATGGATGGACGGATGGATGGATGATAGATAGATAGAAGGATAGATTTAATATATTTTTGGGGATTTGAATGGAAGAACACTTCATTTCCCAGAATGCATCACTGATGTTGAATTTATTTGAATTGTGAATTCAGTAAATTCCAGTTAAACTTCCATTGAGGGGTGTGACTGATTTAAATTAAATTCACACTCATGATTTGAAGATTCAGTCAATTCTTCTCTTCTGAGACATTTTAATGATGAGATTTGTTCTTTGAGCACACAAACCCCAGCACTAATGTGTGTGTGTGAGGGTCAAAGCCTTTAAATGGAATAACACCCATCTGATGTGTGGTATGGAGAGCTTTTGTTTTAGCCCTAACTAACCAGTTTGTGTCTGCGCTGGCACTGCTGTTTAATACTGCGTGTGTTTGGTATTTATGTGCTTGTCTAATGAGCAGCCTGGGCCGAAGCGCTGGATCTGTGCGCCCATCAACATCAAACAACACAGACAGACGCTCGTCTCTCCCTCGCTCTCCAGATCCATTCCAAAACCTAGCCAGACGCCTACCTAGACAGCATAGAGATAGTACCGCCTTCACTCAAAATACTTTGAATTGTGTGCCAAATTTCCATTAACAAACTAATTAACTTAATCAGTCACACATAAATGAAACCGGCCAGATTTGGGTTAAGTAATAATATTTTCAAAATGCATTTATTAATATTTTTATTAGTACTACTACAGAAATCTGACCTGTTTTATTTAGTATGCATTTAGAAATGATGTTATATCAACTATTTATATAGAATTGTTCTATATTTTATACAATATTTAATGCAGTTACATCAGAAGTAACTGTTATTACTTTACTTTTAAGGAAAAAGTTACAGTAAGTAATTACTTAGTAATGCATTACACCTAACACTGCTGCCAATTATGCATCTCATCAAGTTTATTCAGTTTTTTTGTTTAAACTATATGTACCAAAAATACCAGTTCATTTATAAATCCATTTCATTTCATCTGAATATTGCTTGTTCACCACTAGCCATATTTTAACCATGTTGATTCTTTGTAACTGAATTAATATAACTGATTTCACAATGGTGATTCTAAGCAATTTTATTAAATGTATTTTGAAAATATTCAAATAGAGGCACAAAGTTAATAAACCAAGTCATGCTTTTTTGAGTGCATGACTCTTATTTGTTGGTTATTGTGTTTTTAAAATACATTCAGTTAATTGTTACCATTACAGAAGTCAGTTTCATTGATGCATACAATTATTTGTATAAAGCTGTGCAATCAAAATGCATGGACATTTTATATGCAGTTCAAATACATAAATTCTTAATTTAAGCACAAATATTTTTTTGAGTGTCCTGTCGGCCAAATTCATCAGTGCATCCTTCATAAAGAAGGCAATCCCAGAATGCTTTGCGCAGCTGAGTTGATTTTGAAACAGATCTCTCGCTCTCTCTCTCGCTCTCAATCATGTCTAAAAGTGCATACGAATTAACTTGTGCTGTGTTTATGTTTGGTATTTATTTTTACTCCGGTGTTTGTGTGTATGTGTCCGTACGGCGTGGGTGAGCTCTTGAAGGAGGTGATGTCATCACTCAGGCCTTCCTACTGTAAGAAATCTTCTAATGGCATTACATCAGCACATGGGACCCCGACCGAGCGCAGTGTCATCCAGAACAGCTGCCGGCGGAATCAGATTCATCCCGCTGTCCTTCTTCCTGTCTTATTCCCAAACGGCTTCTATCTAGGAACATTCCCTCTAGAAATACGGATGCGGTCACCTCTCGGTGGCCTTGTCCTTCACTGTTTAACCATTCTTCAGTCTCACTTGTTGACAAGTTTGTCATTAAGAGATTGCAGGATCGTTCATTCACGCATTTACAGCGCTGTCAGCCTCTCACACACACACACACACACACACACACAGATCTGCATATATAGTGTCTGCTTCTAGTGTTGTGACGACACTGTTGCTAATAACCACAAAATCAACACACACAGTCCTTCTTACATTGAGTTTTACAAGATAATCTCACAGAGGCGTTCCAGGTCATATTGCACATTATTGCGACATTAGTTTTTGATTATTAGACATATTTTCCTTCCAAGTTTTTTAAAAATGTAGCATAAAATAGTTTCAGACCTCATTAAAATCTTCATAAGAAAAAAAAAACTGTAAACAAAGTTTTAGGATTTGGAAAAATGTTGAAATATCTAATTTATTGTTTTTTTTAAATTTCATTTGTTTATTATTTAGTTATAGTTTCTACCTTTATTATTATTAATAATAGTAGTAATAATAATTATATTATTAAAAATAGGCCTATTCGAGTAGTTTTTCATGATGTTTGTCCTTTTAGTTTTGGGCGAAAGGATTTTTGATTTAACCAGTATAAAACATTTACATATTTTAAAGTGATGGTTGCTTGTACTATTTGTTTGTAATTAAAGATCCAATATTTAATACACACGAAACATGATGGAACAATATGTTGGAATATATTTGGTGAAAACCTGGAAATAAACAAGATTTTAGGATTTTGAAAAATGTGAAACAATGGAAATATGTTATTTTATTTATTTATTTATTGATTTTAATTGTTTATATTTATTGTTTGTTTTGTTATAATTGTCCATATTTGTATTATTATTTATTATTAGTATTTTATTACTGTCCATATTATTATTATTATTGTATTTTTTATGTTTTATTATTTTATATTTATATTATTATTATTAGATTTTTATTCTTTTTCTATTGTTTGTTTGTTTGTGCTTATTATTATTCATTCTTTTAGTTTTGGGCTTGAAGGATTTTTGATTGAAGTGATAGAAAAAGTAGATCTGCATTTTTAAAGTGACACTGAATTTACTGAAATTAATTGTTTGTAATTGAAGATTAAATATTTATGAAGGAACTTTGATGTAAAATGTTTGGTAAAACTCTGGACTGCTCTCAGGCAGCTTGTGTGTGTGTGTGTGTTTTAGGGAAACATTGAGTAAATCAGTGGATCTATTACAGTAATCATGCTATTTGCGTGTGTTTGTGTTTCTCAGGACTGAGTCTGGGATCGTGAAGTTCACCCAGAGACTTTCTTTGAAGGACAAACACTGCAAGGAGGACAGGAGTCAGTCGTCCAGACCTCCGGCCTACAGGAGGCGCTCTCTCAGCGTAGACTGGTAACAAAACATTTACATCAATTCACTAAATCAATCAGCTAAAAACCAGTTCGCGAGAGGTTGACCAGACAGTTTGGCTCAACAGATGCCAGAAAAGCCGTGCTGGCTCTGAACGCCGCTAGTTAGCCGTGGTTTTTCCTCCGCTCATCTCTACAGACATCATGACTCCAGCTCTGACTGTCTCTGCTCTCCACCCTCTCCGTCTGTCACGGCTGATGCATGTCCAAAACTCACAAATCTGACTCACTTCCAACATGCTTTTCTTGGGAGCTTTTACTGAGATCATCAACATGCACATTGTTTTAAAGGCACATGAATCTCTCTGCCCTTTTTTTTCTTTGCCGTTTAAGAAAAATTACCAGACCTTAACCACAATTACTCATTTTGGAAATTCTTTAATGGTGCTTCAAAGTACTTTAATGAATAGCATGGTTAAAGTCAGATTTGTGTAGTGCTTTTTACAATTCACACACATTGTTTCAGAGCAGTTTTATGTGAAATCATGATGTTAATAATGGTAATGCATGTATCAGATAATATAATAAGATTTTGTTACGATACAAGCAATCAAGCAGTTGAGATTTCCTGTATAGTAAATATTGCTTTATGTGAGCATTTATGTGACTTACTTCATATATCCAACATTATTTAAAGAGCTGGTCATTAATATAGTTATACTAGCAAACATATAATTAAATAAGCTCAAATGATTTTATTTAAAAAGTTATTTTTGATCATTTGTATAAATATATTTAGACGGCATACGTAGATCAACTTTTTTGGTTGAATAAAATATGTTTATGATTTTCTTTTTGCAGAAATTTCTAGTTAATTTTATCACGTTGGAATAAAATGGACTGACTTTGTTCACAATAGTATAACAGCTTCCCAAAACTGGATAACTTTTGTACTTTTTAGGGATTTTTTGTAACTTTGTTACACTTGTGGTCTTCCCAGTCAAAAATGACCGGCATATAAATTATTCATTATACTTTATTACTACCAAATATTGGATTCAATCTTTTTGTCAGCTTGTTTTCTGTAAGTTAGCACGTGTTTTGTATTTCTTTTTGGAACTGATTGATCCTAGACCTCAATGATCTGAGCTCATGCACCTTGACATTGTCAAAGTTATCCAAAAAATCTTTCACTCCAAAATGGACCTACAACAAATCAGTTCCAAGAAGAAACCTGCGTTAATAAGAAGATTGAATCCAAGATTTGGTGGTTATACAGCATAATGAGAGATTTACAGGCAATTTTTAAAAGGCCAGTCGTTTTTAACTGGGAAAATGTATTTAAAGGTATAGTTCACCCACAAATTAAAACTGCATCTTCTATTGAATCGAAAAATCAAATATTTTGAAATATTTTGGTTGATGGTACCCATAAATATGTATTGATTCCCTGTTTGACCGCTCTGGATATGCTGACACGTCCGCCATCTTGGAACGGTCAACGTGACATAATTTCCATAATAATCAATGAATATTCAAATATATACAAGTGTATAACTTGCTGTTGTAGATGCACACGGTCAACGCACTCAATGGTTTGCAGCCCGTTCCAAAAATGGCAGATGGCTTGGGTATCACCGCCCATAGAAACAGTATCTATATCTATGATGGTACCCATTGACTTCCATAGTAGTTATTTGTTCATGTTGTGGAATTCACTGGCTACCATTCGTTAGATTATCTTGTTTTACGTTCAACAGGAGAAGACTCTCACACAGTTTGGAAACAACTTGAGGTTGAGTAAATGATGACAATTAAAATTTTAGCAAATTTTTCCTTCAAGTAAATGAGTTTTAAAGTAAGTATTTAAATCATCTGATTGTAAACCTGCTATGCACTTCCCAAACTGTGAGTTTATGTGCTTCTGTTTGTGCATGAGAAGAGGTGCGTGTTGGCGGTTGTGGCATATGGCAGATTGGGAGCCGGGCTCCAGAGACGTATATAGCTCCAGGGAGTCTCGGGCCGGCGTGTCCCCAGGATGTAGCCACCCTGGCTGGGCGCGATGCAGGCAGGGCCCCCCTGTTTTCAGGGCCGTGCAGAAACTCAGGCAGACTCCGTGTCACCTCCTGCACGCCGAGCTGTCTGTCGCCAGAGCCTCTTAGACAGGCCTAACATCACACACACATGTACAGGGCCAATGCACAAAGACACATCGACGCACACGCATTCATACATTGATTGATCCCGCGCTCACATGTGCGTCTCGGAACATCCCCATGGCGACGGTCTTCTGTCTCTGCCCATCAGAATTAGAGAGATTTGCCCCCTGGGGTGGGGGGCAACAGGTGGCGGGCAGTTGTACTCCACACAGCAAACAATCTCACAGGGGAGCGACTACTACTGCGTCAACACACGCGCATACCGCCGCATGCACACAAATACTCCCGCGCTTAATCTCTTAATCTGAGCGGATTAGAACGCATACGCCCGCCACAGAAACACGCAAACGTGCGATGGGAAAAGACCACGGCTTTACTGCGTTAAACAAACTCGCTCCTGTTCTAATGCCATCAAAGCGCCACCCGTTCATGTGTGCATGGGTGAGTCTCACGAAACACATTTCACGGCAAATTCAAATGAAATTGCATTTCATTTCATGAAAAAATGTAACTTTTTGGAGGTTTTTGTTTCTGACAATCTTTTATTTATATAGTTATAGTGCAGAAAAGTGTATATATATATTAAACATTATACATTTTAAAATATATTCAAAAAAATTTAAACATTTTGAAGACACTGCAGGCAAGAAAAGGTCAATTTTGTGGTCAATTTAGTTTTTTCTAATTTTATTCAATCCCCTCCCCCATTTTTTTCAATTATTTATTTATTTATTGCAATTTTGAGTGATGATTTTATCTATCTATCTATCTATCTATCTATCTATCTATCTATCTATCTATCTATCTATCTATCTATCTATCCAAAATATGCCAGCAAAAAGAATTTACATTTTTTTTAGTAAATTAAAATTTTTATCCTTTTAATTTGTATTATGAAAATGTATAATAAGAATCAGTATTGAGAAAAAAGAAACTGAAGTTAAACATCCAGAATCTTTAAAGTAATGAAATTTTCTGGTGGAAATTTTGCTACATTCTTAAAGATGTACATTGATTATGCAAAACACAATATTTTATTTCTTGTCTGTTCATTTTGAGGTGAAATGTGAGATTCTGATTCTGAAGTGTGTTTGCGTGCTGAAGATCTCAGTGGTGACAAGCGAAGCGGTCGGCGTGTCTTTCAAGCGGCGAGGGAATCAACTGATTAGCTTTGATTCCCCATTGTGTGTGTGAGAGGTCGAAGGGTTAGACTGGCTCCACTAGGCCTGAAGTACACAAGAGAGAGAGAGACGGATTCTGTTGACCCTGGTAACACACACACACACACACGCGGTAATACTGTCCTTGCTGCCCCCCTCCTGTTGCTTACTGTCACACACACTCCCCCTCCAAATTTTGGCTGGTCGGACTGCAGTCTGTCTGGTGCCAAGAATCAAATTTCAGACTCTCCTTCTCGCAGCCACATATAACCCTGGGAGAGGAGTCCCTCTGCCCCTTTTCCGTCTGTCATAGCCAGCTACTCTAAAAGAAAGAGAGACGTCGTCCCGTCCGCTCTTTGCGCATTTGTCATAAAACATTCCAAATGTCACCAGAGTTTCATTTGATTGATGACGACGACGGGAAAGAATTGGCATGTTACTTCGACTTGAGTTTCTCGTCACATATTGTTATTGGTGCATCTATTGCAGTCATTTATTGACATAAACTCCATACTTGCTGTTGTTTAAAATCAAGCGTTTTTCTAAATGTATACTTAACAGGTGAAATCCAATGTTTGATATGTATTACCTACCGGCTAGCATTACCTGATGTTCTTTCTTGGTTATATTAATTCAATGCAATGCAACTGAATTGAATTACGTTGAGTCAGAGAATGTGAATTGCTCTTACAGTTGTTTTGCAGTTGTGATTATTCTATGAATGCAACACAAATATATAATCGTTAGCTACACTGTAACTTATACATTTACATTCCAGATTTTAAATTAAGTGCTAAATAACTAAACTAATAATCATGCACTTTTTTCTGAGGATGCATAATTCACAGTCAAACGTATCAATGTTGTAAATAAAACTTTTTTTCCATTGATTTTCTCTACAGTAATTTCAAACACTGTGAAAAATGCTGCTGCAATTAGTTAGAATAAATTCAAATTTGTTGCCATGCCTAAATCCACTAAATAAAATAAAAATAAACTAAATGTATAATTCTAAGCCAAGCATGAACATTTAAATTTTTTACATTTACATTTGCTAAAGTACGTACTCTGTCAAAATCATCTTTTACTAAAATCAAAAGCTATATCTGTTGACATTAGTTAATGCACTGTGAACTAACATGAACATTTTTATTCATATTAGGAAAGGTTAATAAATCCTGTAAAAACTACTTTTTATTGCATGTTCAGGTAATGCATTAACTAATGTTAACAAATGAGATCTTACTGTAAAGCTTTATCTTTGTTCTTGCTGTCAGTGTTTATCTGTTATGTGTAAAATTGACATTTTAATATACAAAAATGACATTTCATTTCTATAATCTGATGCACTTTTGCTAAAATAAGGCCTGAATAGCTATTTGGCTATTGGTTAACATTACTGAATGGCCTGAATGATGAATGGTATTAATAGAACATTTCAGAGAAAGTGCGATTTTATCATTTTGTTTAACGAAATATGATGTTTTTTTTGCTTCATGCATTGACAAATTGTGCAGAATAAGCCCAGGAACGCCATTAAGAAAGCACAGAATGTTCCCGTTGTCATTTATTTCCTGTATAGCAACATCAGATCTAAAAAACAAGTGACAAAAATACTCTCAGGCTTTTCTCGTTGTCTCACGTGAAACAAGGCGGATAATTTAGTGGCCACATTAGCAGTGCTATCGGGCAGAGTTTGATCTCGGAGGTAAATGTGAACATGTGTTCGGGGAAACGGTAAAGAGTAATCTCTTACCATCAGTGAGCTCAACACATGCACATGTGTGCGGGATTGCATGTGTTTATATGCGCCTACTGTTCTCAATGGCTATTATTCTTAGACGGAGGCATTACTCACTAAATTTTCCATACTATGGCCTATTCTCATTTAGCCTTGACTTACTGGACGTGTTAAATGTGCTTGTATTTGCGTGCTAAATTTTGCTTCGCCTTTTGATGTGATGCCAGACACAATCCCCAGATATTTGAGCACTTTTGCCCCTAACTTGGCTGTGTGTGTGTTACTGTGCGAGCATGTTTCAAACGAATAGCATTTTGAATTACAAATATGTTTCGAATTGAAAAATCAAGATGTTCTCCAGCGTGATTTGAGATTCAGTGGA
Source organism: Carassius auratus (assembly GCF_003368295.1). Lineage (NCBI taxonomy): Eukaryota > Metazoa > Chordata > Actinopteri > Cypriniformes > Cyprinidae > Carassius > Carassius auratus. The sequence continues at coordinate 2,226,613 of NC_039266.1, forward strand.
AGAAGACAATCTGACTGTCTGTTCAAAGAGTCACATGATCAACATACAGAAGTGTTACAATGTGTCTTTGTTTGTGAATGTTTCAGAATTCTAAATCGTCCAGATTCAAATCAGATTTGGAATTCTGGGTTTTCCGTGTGGTCTCAGACGTTTGGACCTCACAGTAGTTGTGTGTGTGTGTGTGTGTGTCTGTTCTCTTCTATCACTATTCCTCTGATGGGGTGCTGAGACGGCTGTGTTAACATGTGGTGTCCCTGTTTCTTTTGTCTTTCTCTCTTTATCCCTCGTTCTTTCATCTGCTAGTCTTTCATGTGAGTGCGCGCTGTTCGCTCGGCAGCCCGTGTGTTCGGCACAAGAGGAGAAACTTTAAGCCTGGAGATCAGCCGCCTTTGAAACGGATCCGGCCTGCCAGAAATATACCCACTTTTATCTGCACACAGCACATACCTGCCCGTTAAAATAACCGCGTTATTATCAGAGCACTCGGAGGTGTTCGCCTGTATCCCACGCGCCGTCCTAATACGAGAGCATTTGTGACAGTTGTAGTTCTTGGAGCGCTTTGTTCTCTTTCCAAACCTGAAGCCCCTCTGAATGAGTCTTCATATACGTTTCAATATTAATATATATTGTCAATCAATATGGGTTTTTTTAGCTACTGAGTATTAAAGTATGACTTTTAGTTCCTTCCATTCTTACTCATTTTATTTTTTTTCAAGAATAAACCTCATTTATTCTGTTTTAGAATAAGAATTTGCAAAAAAGATCATAAGCGACTAAATTTAGGACTTATTCAGACTTTATTTAAAATGTATTCTCTGAAAAGTTAAGCATAACTTTGCAACTCAAGTCAAGTAGTTTTTTTTATGTAATTTCAATAATAACAATCAGTATTAATTAATTAATAATAATTATAGTTTATTAGCTATTTATTAAAATATTTAAGGATGCTTAAAATAAGGAACTATTAGTTGACGTTAATACATTAACTAAAATTAACTAACAACGAACAATACATTTTTACTGTATTTTTTTTTGCTGATTTAATCGAATTATCATCTCAGTTCCGTTAAAACAGCGCTTTAATAAAAATGTGCTAGTAAATATTGAAATTAACTAACTAAGAATAATACATTTATTTTTATATGATTAATGTTAACAAAAGGAACCTTATTGTAAAGTGTTACTGAAATATTTAATGGAAACAATAGCAAAAAAAAACCTGTGGAATATATTTTTCTGGTTACAATAAATAGTATAAAAAAAGACTTTTTATATATGTGTGTATTGAAGTTTTTTTGCACACTGAACTTTCAAAGAAAACAAATGACACTTTTTTTATTATTGTTATTTTGTCCCGAGGCCAGTGCTGACAGCATCTCTTGTTCCTCGTAAATTCTCATTTCGTGTGTATTTTCTTTCTCAGGGCCGAATCCAAAATGACTCAACAGATTCCCGACCCCCATCCTCTGATTCCACGCAAATACTCCAGCACGTCATGTTCGTCTCCGCCGAGCGCCGCGCGACGTCTCTACAGAAACCTGTCTGGAAAGTTCCGCACGGCCAACTTGGCTCTGGAGGATGCAGTGCTCCCGATCCAGTCGGACAAGGACCATTCGCACAAAACCACCGTGGTGAGATTCAAACACTCCAACGAGAACTATGCAATAACAGAAACTAAAAATAGTCTCACATAGCTGTTAAATTATGACTTTGCATCTTGTTCTTCTGGTTTACATATGTTCCCCTGGACCACAAAACCAGTCATAAGAGCTCATTTAAAAAAAAAAAATGCTTTCCATAAATCATCTCTCCATTGATGTATAGTTTGTTAGGATCAGACAATATTTGGCCGAGATACAAGTATTTGAAAATCCGGAGGGTGCAAATCTAAATTTTGAGAAAATTGCTTTTAAAGTTGTCCAAATTAAAGTCTTAGCAATGCATATTACTAATCAAAAATGTATTTAGAAAAATGTACCATAAGAAATGTACAAAATATCTTCATGGAACGTGATCTTTACTTAATATCCTAATGATTTTTGCAAGAAAATAAAAATCAATCATTTTGACCCATACAGTGTATTGTTGGCTATTGCTACAGATACACCTGTGTTGACTGGTTTTGTGCTCCAGGGTCACATGACTGTCATATAAAGCAACCAATCACAAGCAATGATTCTTTAAACTTCAAACAACCTTATTGCAAATCATATTCAGTCGAAAATGGCATTGATATATTTCATGCATGCATGTGTTTGCAGTTTTAAAGCATGCATACATGTGTTTGCATGCGATTTTCCACTTGAGTGATGTATATCTATGCATGCATGTCTAGTTCCAGGGAAACGAGGCTCTGTTTGAAGCTGTGGAGCATCAGGAGCTGGACGTGGTGGAGTCTCTGTTGAACACCTTCAGTCTGGAGGAGCTGGACTTAAACACACCCAACAGTGAAGGACTGCTGCCGCTAGACATCGCCATCATGACCAACAACGTCCCCATGGCCAAACTTCTGCTGAGAGCCGGGGCCAAAGAGAGTCCCCACTGTGAGTCACACGCCTTGTGATCAAACACATGCAGCACGAGCCCCGCTTTATGAATCAGAAACCATACATCTACAGATGTCAGCCACATGCTATACATTACAATAAAGCAGTAGTGGCTTATTGCTTCAATCAAACAGCGGCAGCAGCCATTTGATATGGTATGCAACACCAATGATCAAAACATAAAGTCAGTTTTTCCACCACTTTATAGAGGTATCATTATTTCTACTGTAGTTTGTATGTGAATGTCCAGATCATCTTAAAAAAAAAATATATTAATTACATTAAGTATATAAAATATGCACATTATATTATAACATTTTACATTAAAATAATATATGCACATTACATTTACAGTATTATATTATATATTTTTTGCATGATGAACGTGAGGTGTAACTTTAGGAGAACGTGAGGTTTTAATTTTCATTTGTTTTTTTGTTTGTTATTAAATTATTTTTTTGATTGTAAATAATCACATTGTAAATTATCATTATAGTATTTTCTGTTCTGAACTTAATTTATTTTGATAAAATAACATTTAATTGCTATTACCATATTCAAGTAAGGAAAAGTAAGGAAAAAGGTGTATTTTTATTTATTTATTTATTTATTTTTACGTTGAGGTAATGCAGTTTTTAGTCAAAATTTTCATAAAAATTTACAAATCTGAATGCTTCTAAAGAAATTCATTTTGGGGTAAAACTATTATAAAACATTAAATGAAACATTTAAGTATGAAGCATTTCATGAAATTCAACCAAATATTGTAACAAAGTATCAAAGATAGTTGCTTATTTAGCCTTTGGGTGAAATACTGTGAAGTTTTCAGTGGAATTGAAAAAGAAAATAGAAATTGAGCCCAATATTTTTCAAAGTAAAAAAAAAAGAAAAAAAAAAGCCATCTTTTCCTTTCTTGTCATTCTTTTTCAAATAATAATAATAATAAAAACATTTTAAACTTCCTGGGTTTAAACATTTGAAAAATCCAAACTCTGGTTTATTTTATGTGTTTCTTGTGTTCTTTAGTTTTAAGTCTTGAAGGCAGATCCGCTCACCTGGCCTCGCTGGTGCAAGAGGCGGAGCATCGCAAAGCAGAGCTGGTTGCCCAGGTGACGGGGGAGGAGCCTGGGGAGGGGGTGGAGTCAGACAGAGAGAGGCAGCTGAAAACCTGGGAATGGAAGCTCCGCCTCTACAAACGCATGCAGACGGGATACATACACGCCAGTGAGTAACACACACACACACACACCTGAGGTTACAGCAGCCGTGTGTGACACTGAGTGTGTGTCTGTGTTGATTTCAGGTCCTCCTGAGCCTCCCAGCGTCGTCAATCTATCTGTCAGCAGTAGCACCAGTCTCAGAGTTTACTTCCAAGAGCCTCTCTGTCACAACTCTGCTGTGATTACCAAATACCGCGGTGAGTGACCCCTGACCTGTAAGGTTCATTTTAATTATACCACTGAAGCACATGAAGTCACACAACTGACCGGTCAACTATCCCGTGAGAATCAGCGATTTGACGGCCAACTAGAGATGATGCCACATATCACATATATCATGTTAGGTCAAAAATGTTAACCTGAATGAACTGTTAGTCGATTTGGATAAAAGCGTCTCTAAAATGCATACATTTTAAATTTTAAATGTAATTTAATATCATGTAAATCCATTGCCTAATTCTCACATTATTATACTTTTGTATCATTTATGAATATTTTTGATAGCCTTTTATATAGTTTCAGTTTTAAATAAGTAGTAATAAGTAGAATACGTTTTTTTAATTTTATGTAAATTTTTGCTTAACTATTCTGTTAATTTATTATTTAATTAATTAAAGGGATAGTTAATTTTTATTATTATTATTATTATTTAATTTAATTTTTTTAGCTATTCATTTTACTGTTTTTACTACTTATTTCAGTTAGCAGCAAAGGTAAATATTCCAATTTTCATTTAGTTTAAGTCTAATAGTTATATTTTGTTTTATTTCAGCTGTATTGCAAATGCTTTAGTTTTAGTGTTTGTTTATGATGTAATATCCCGAGTGATGTCATAAACAGTGTCAAAAATAGACATGCTGTATAACACTTACCTGTAGTTTGGGTCAGGCATTGGGTTTGTTTAATGGCTCTTTGAGGTGTTCAAACTAATTTAGACCATCTTAGGAATCTGATGGTCAGATAAAAATCTCTCCAGAATCTGTTTAGTTTCACATTTTGCCATCGCAGGTTTCCGTACAAAACACATCGCACACAAACACAGTAAAGTGCTTGTGACTAGTGGACACAGGCCCACAGCATGGTGCATCTTCTGAATGACTGCTTCTTATGTGTGTCTCAGTGAGCTGGAGCAGCGCTCCTTCATTTACTCCATTACTGGGTGAGGCGGTCATTGAAGACGTGACTCAGCTCCAGTATGACATCACTGGACTTCCAGCGGTTAGTATGAGGAGTAAAACAAACCACAAACAATATTACCACAGCTGCCAAGCTCCAAAAGAATAACCAAAGAGCACCATAAAGTTCATAACACACAACTCGTGCACTGTATTTCAGGTTTTCTGAAGCCATATGACAGCTTTGTGTGAGAAACGGACCTGAAATTAAAGTTCTTTGCAACCTGCTCCATCTTTATGAATCACTTTGATTTTTAGTTTTATGAACGAAAGTTTTCTGAATGAAAGAACAGACGTTTAATGAAAGCAGTGGTTTTCAACCACTAGGAAGCCTCAGCAAACTACCAAAGGGTTCTCAGGACGACTATTAAAATAGTTTAAAATATGAAAAAAAACCACGAAATTGAAATAAGCTAAAACAAATAAAAACAATCAAGAGATTTCTTATTTTAATTCACCTTCTCAACAGCTTCATTTTTAAAAGAGTGATACCTGGGAAAGTCAAGTAAAGTCATAAAACTCCATGGGCTTTTATATAATAAACACACGCTTTCATCAAAACAGCTATTTTTATGTCCAACAAAAGAAATAAAGTAAACCATCCCTTTAAGCTATAAAATTTGCTAATATTAATTTTCTTTTGGTTATGTCAGGAGTACAGAAAAGTTATTTATTAATTATACAAAAACAATTTTAGTAACTAAGGAATTGTGCACAAGTGTTAAGTAAAACTTTAAGTTTAAGAAATTTTGTTATGTGCTATTGTAATTTTTATTCAAAAATTAAATTGATTCTATTAATTAGATTACGTTTTTCCACTACTTTTTTAAATGGAGCATCATTCACAGATCTGTCTGTCTGTTTCAGGGCACATGCTGTTATGTCCAGGTCTCAGCATATAATATGAAGGGATGGAGTTCACCTCAGATATCTGAACCTGCTTGTGCTACAGTCTCCAGTGAGTACACGTGTGTGTGTGTGTGTAATTATTTATGTGTGTCTGGCTTCATCTGTGCTATACTTGTGTCCTCATTTTTATGTTTGGAGGACAAGCCCTCCTTTTCCCCCATAAGATTTTAGGGCTCTTTTACGTTGAGTGTGTGCGTGTGTTTTGAGCATGCTAATTTAAATGTGTGTGTTTGTGTTTTCCATTTCGACTCCCTCTGGAAATATTTGCATGTCTGTGAGAAGCTGTAAAATTGCAGACAGAACGGCTCTTATACACCAACTCAAAAACACACACACACACACTTGTTGTCTCCCTCTACAATTCACGCTCACAAACACACACCGCTTTATGGCCGCATGCAGAAATGATTTTCACTCAATTAATTTTATTTACATGATGTTTGCATTCCTTTTTTCCTTTTGCTCTATCTGTTTCATAACACACACACATGCACACACACTCTTGGTGAGGTTAGCCGACTGAAGAGAAGGTCTGTGTTAGACATTCCCGGAATAGAGCGTCCATGTTTTCTCTGCTTCCTCAGGAACTAGCCTGCAACCAACACACCATCAGAACATTGTCCTGTTTACCGTGCCGAGAGAGCGTGTGTGTGTGTGTGTGAGTGCGAATCTGTGCAAGGTTGTGTGCACATGCTTCAGTGTGTGTCAGTGTGTGTGTACGAGTGTGTGTGTGTGTGTTTGTGAGTTTGAGTGTGTGCAAGGGTGTGTGCACATGCTTAAGTGTGTGTGTGTGTGTTTGTGTGTGAGAGAGTGCGAGTGTGTGTGTGCGTGCATGCATGCATTTGAGAGTATATGCGAGTGCAAGTATGTGTGCAAGTGTGTGTGTGCACCTGATGCAGGGATATAAGGCCAATACTGAAAGATTTACTGCCAGATTAGCATGCAAACATAACATAACCATGGGGATGTAACGATTCACTCAACTCAACTCACAATTGATTAAATTCACAATTTTTAACAAGTTACATTTAAGTCCTTTTATTATTGCTTGGACAAAATGCTGCACGTTTCTTTGTGAATTTGAAATATAACACCATAATAATATTACTAATATAGCACTTGCATATTATTGCTCTTTTGTTGGTTTTGATTGCCTCTATTGTCCTCATTTGTAAGTCGCTTTGGATAAAAGCACCCGCTAAAAAACAATATGTAAATATATCACCGCATTTTAATCATTATCCCCCCAAAAAAGATGCTGCAAACATGCAACATGAGCAGTTTTTAATTTAAATTAGAATATATAATTGCGAAATTTTAAGCAAAAACAGAATGATTTGACTTCAGTTTTGTGAAACTACACTATGAAACAAACAGTAGACGAGCTGAATGAGACGCAGATTCACTCTCTGACAGCAGGAGGCGCTTAAAGCGTTTCTTTGGTTTCCGCTGTAAACAAAGCAACACTGCACTTATGAACTTTAATATGGATTATACAGAGGCAAGATCAAAAGAAAAGACAGTAAGTTCCCCTCACACATGCATTCAAATAAACTCCTACGCCTTATTGAATCGCTAACGTTTAGATCAGAATCGTCACATGTTTGAATCGATTTTTAACCGGCTCGTGGTTAATCATTACTTCCTTACATAATCACATACTTTTTGTTTGGTAGTTTACATAGCAACTACAAAGCAAACCTTCTTCAACACCCTAACAACCAAACACAACTGAACCTTGAACACCTTAGCAACCACATTGAACACCTTCTTCAGGTCTTTTCAAATGCGTCTGTGTTTTTTACCCACAATGCACTGGTCTTATCTCTGTCTGTGTGTCTGTAGGTTGGAGGGAGGTGGATGGTCTTCTGCCGCGCCAGCAGGGTCTGAAAGAGGCGTTAGAGCAGCTCCTGGGGCAAATTAAAGGGGCGCACCGTCACTGTGCCTGCCACGGTAAACACTACTAGACCTGAATGAAACCCTCCTCATTCACACCGAGCAGCAGCAACAAATATTACAGCACTTTAAAACAAATGCAGAGTTAACATTTGCACGGGTCCTGTTTGTTGGTTTTAGGGCAACAGCGCTGAGGGTTTATTTCACTGTGAGTTAAAGGGGATAAATTAGGCAGGGAGTAAGACACACACAGACTCTATCACCGGCTTCGGATGCTTTACTTTCATTCACACACAGCATTAAGATTTGCACCCATTTTAAGTCACTTGCATTGGGATCTGTTAAATAAAGACAGGTCATTTACTGCCAAAAACATCTGTTGAATGCTATAGCTTTATCATAGTACTTTGTGCAAGCTCGTAATAACACGTTTTTAGTAGTACTTTCCATTTGACCTACAATGTTAATATCTTTGTACATGAATATAATAATTTCATAAAACAATATCCTTATTTCAACCCAAAATCTAACGGAAAAAACAATGAAATATTTTGCACAAGAAAATGCAGCTTATTTTAAAGCGAAGCTTTTATGCAAAATTCACTTTTACATGATGTTTGAACATAAATGTGTGTTGGCAGTGTGTGTACACAACCACCCTATAATTATAAAAATCCACCTGCTCTTGTTTTGTTTTTGTTTTTTTATCCCCGTAATGCATACGCAGTGTCTATAAAATCGGTAAAATCTGTAAAATGTGATGGGAGGCAGTACCCATCCCACCCTGCCATGTAAGAATGAGTTGCACACAATCTGCCATGTTTGTCTTTAAAAGCACCATATCACTATAAAAGCAGCACTCAAATAAGAAAAGTCTCCTTATTAAAGCTACAGAAATTTGAGTGATTTTCTGCTCTTATTTTATTGTTAGGGTCATATTATTATATTACGCTGTTGTCACGTTATACACAGATCTAATCTAATCAGTCTAATAATCGAATATTTTATTAGCATATTGTGGAAAAGTGGGCGGGGGCAGCAGCTCATTTGCATTTAAAGAGACATGCACTAAAACTGTGTGTTTCTTCCACTCTAAATAGACATTTTCAAAATGATATAATAAATGATCAGAGGGGTATTTTGAGCTGAAACTTCACAGACATATTCTGGGGACACATGAGACTTATTACATATTATAAAAAAGGGGCATAATAGGTGCCCTTTAAGGTCTGTTTTTTTTTTGCATTGACATTTTATTTCAAACGTTTAAACTGCTTTAAAATCCCTGTACTTTACAGTAAGTTTGTTATTAAAATAACATCTCAGTCTACTAACATTTAAAGTAAATAATTATTTAATTACAGTAATTACATTTTATCACTTTCATACTCACTTCATCAGTTTTGTATGCACTTCATGCTTCAATCTGAAGTTGAAAAGCAACAGCTATTTCTGTTGAAAAGCAAATACTGTTAGTGATCTATCATTTAGACTGAAAGCTAAAACCGCACACCTGAACACACTGTGCTGTGTTTGACATTTCTGACCCCTCTGTGTGTTTAGAACAATGCAAAGCCCCGTCGAACACCAGGAAACACTCAGTCTCTAAAAGTCTGAGGCATCTCTTCCAGCCCACCAGCAAATTTGTCAAAAATCTGAAAAGGTGAGAGAAAGCAACATCAGATGCTGACTGCTGCAGTGAGGAACGCTCTTGCTTTATCCATGTCTCCTCTCTCTCTGATCCTCTCTGCAGAGGTCTTTATCTGGCCTGTATATTTTATAAAGATGAAAACCTTCTGGTGACTCCAGAGGATCAGCTGCCTGTCGTCGAGGTGGACGACTCGTACAGCTGTCACGCTCAGGATTTACTCTGGTTCACAAAGGTGACAAAGTGTTGCACACAAACAAATCACTTGTATATCAAAGCTTTTCTTATAGTACTGGTTTGGTCTGGCTTTTTAGTTTAAATGAATCTAACTGTTATTATATGGAACTGTTAATATTATATTTGTTTTATTGTATATAAATATATATATTATATATCAGTCAGTCACCTTTAATTACCCAATACAATATAGATAGTTTTAAAGCAGCTTTACCGTTATAGACAAAAACATACTGAATTAGTGATGCAAACAAAATTCTGCTGTAATGCAGCTCTAAACATACACACATACACACGTAATGTTTATTTGATATTTATGTATTTAAATCTATAAATAATTATAATATTTAATTTATCGTGTAATTATTGCAATTTTTACATGCTATATATATATATATATATATATATATATATATATATATATATATATATATATATATATAAATAACAATTTATATCATTGGTATAATTTTATATAATAATTTTATATAATATTATATAATATTATTTTATGTAATAACGTGTGCGTGTGTGTGTGTGTCTGTCTGTGTGTGTGTATATATATATATATATATATATATATATATATATATATATATATATATATATATATATATATATATATATATATTAGTGCTTTCAAAAAATTTATTGCATCCAAACTAACTAAACAAACAATTACATATATATATATATATATATATAATTTGTTTAAGAAAATACTTTACTTTTTTAAAAATCACTCAAAGGACTTCAAATCTATAAATAAATACCAACATATATATATGAAAATATATTTATATAAAAGCAATTTTCAATTGCTTAACATATTTCACATTATTAAAAATAAATGTTAAAATCCAACCAAATTTGAATCCGTTCATAGCAACAACACTGAACCAGTAATAAACAGTGTCAGCATTTGAGAATGAACCATTGTCTCCATGGTAACGTGCACTGACAGGTGTCACATCTGTGGGAGGAGCTCACCTGGATGCAGCAGTGCATCAGTCCTGCACACGCCTCCAGTTCCTGCACGCTTCAGACGCGCCTCAAACTGCTGCAGGCGGCTGCGCAGCTGCAGGTGATTCGACAGTCACTAGGGACATTAACGTGCATCATAATAACCAAATCTCAGAATCATTTGCAAAGAATTGCAATCAAACTGATGTTAGAGTTGAGATTTATTTACACTGTTTTTGAATTGTTCTGCAGGCGCTCCTGGGCACAGTGGATCTGGGACAGGTGTATTTTGAGCCCATCAAGGACAAGCACGGTAACGCTGTGTTAGTGCTGATGAAGGACATGAGCGCATGCGTGCCGCTGGAAGGCGTTCGCTGGATTCCCGTCAGTAAATTCCAGCTGCAGCGCAGGTCTTCCTCTTCTTCATCAGACGAGCCCAGCGCACTGGAGATGCTTCTCACCTCACTGCATGTGAGTCTTTAAACACCAGTGCTTCACCAGAGTGTCACAAACCCAGTGTAGCACTGAAAAGATTGAAATACTTACTTTAATGAAGTCAGCTCACCAAGGCTGCATTCATTTGATCAAAAATACAGTAAAAATAGTAATATTATGAAATAAAATTACAATTACAAATAATGGCTTTATAGTGTAATATCTTGTAAAATGTAATTTATTCCTGTGATGTGCAGCTGTATTTTCAGCATCATTCCTCCAGTCTTCAGTGTCACATGATCTTCAGAAATCATTCTGATATTCTGATTTGCTGCTCAAGAAACATTACTCATTATTATTATTAATGTTGAAAACAGTTGTGTTGCTTGGATCATGTGACACTGAAGACTGGAGTAATGATGCTGAAAATACAGCTGCGCATAACTGGAATAAATTACATTATAAAAGATATTCACAAAGAAATCAGTTCTTTTAAAATGTAATAATGTATTACAATATTAGTATTTTTACTGTATATTTCAGCACATAAATGAAGCCTTGATGAGCAGAAGAGACTTCACTAAAAACATTAAAAAAAATGCACAGTTATGTTTTCAAACTTTTAACAAGTGCTGTATGCATCTTAAAACTACTTTTTTAGAATAATAAGAAACATAAATTCAGTCTATTGTGTCCAATCTTCTGAATTTGGAGTCATTTTCTTCCCGCTGTTCGTCGTGCCCGGTTTGACGTCAGACATCATTGACTTTCTCGTGTCTGGTTATTGACGTCAAGCCTGGAGTGACTCATTTTGACAATTTCAGAGCACAATATGAATTTGAAACAACTTTGAAAAATGAAGAAAAGGTATAATTTGGACAAGCAAATGCTTTACCTCAACAGGTTTCAGACTCTTAAATAAATAGCCTGAAAATCTGTGAAAAAAAACCCATTTAGCTGCCGCTAGCTTCTGTGTTGCTCGCTCTGGTTCCTGGAGTGCAGTGGATTGTGGGAGTATAACAGTAGCATTGTTCATTTGATGGTTTAGTCTGAGCGCTGTAAACACTTCACCCGCCGCTGATCGTGTGTTTGGAACAGCTCTGGCTCGGGAACATCAGCCTTGGTGTCAAAATGATGTCTTGTCTGAGCGGCTCAGATTTTCCCTGCGGTGAAGCCGTGTGTGTGTGTGTGTGTGTGTGTGTGGTCAAAGTGGTTCCACAGCTCAACAACCACATGGCTCCAGAGTCAGTCTCTCTAAACTCAAATAGTTTAGAAATGATAAACGTGGGTCAATTTCAGGCTATTGCAGGAAGTTCTTCATACCTCTGTGTGTGTGTGTGTGTGTGTGTGTGTGTGTGTGTGTATGTGTGTGTTAGTGAGAGTTTGCCTATTTTTCCATTCCATATCATTCAGACTGCACAAAGAATGTTCCAGACACTGTACATACAGTGTGATGAATTTGTCATATTTCACCTTAAAATAAAAATAAAAATCAGAAATATATATAAATATAAAGTCATTATTTAAGATGTTTGGATTGTGACAGACAGGATCTTGTTTTGTTTTTTTCCTCCTGATATTATATAACATAAATATATTATATATAAAAAATTATTAGTCTAAATTAAAAGCAGTTCATCAAATATACCACAATATGCATAATATTGCATAATAATTTTTTGGCATTTTGCAATGTGTAAATACTTCATAAATATTTCCCTCACATTACAGTAGTATGAATAAAAATATTTAATATTTAATTGTGAAAAAAAAAATATATATTAAGAAAAATATGTGCAAATCAGTCAGTCTTGTTTTTTATTTTGAAATATTGTCAATTTGGCTGTTTATTTTTCTGCATAATCAAAAAATATATCCATAGACATAATGGAAAAAGCTGAAAATGCTGATATGATTTGAGATATTTTATTAGCTTACAGAATATGAGCACAGTTTGTACAAAACACACTTTTCCAGGTAAGCAGTCATTATTCACACATTCAGAAATATTTTAGATCAGAATGAAGCATTAATAACACGTCAGGTTTATTGCACTTGTGTTTGGGATGAATTTGGAGCTGTTTCAGACAGGTTTGAGGAGGTTGGCGTTCTCTAATGAGCTCTTGGTGTGCAGGAGAAGCTGGCGTATCACCGGCGCAGCAGGAAGTGTCTGTCTCCAGGTCTGTATCTGGGATACCTGAAGCTCTACACCTCGGTGGACCAGATCAGGATGCTGGTGTCACACAAACACCCAAACGTGCTGTGCCACGTCAAAATACGAGACAACGGCCACGTCTCCAGGTATGACGTGCTCATGGTTGAGTCATGCATTGAGATGTCGTTATATACGTATAATAATTACGTGTGTTTGTCTCGTAGGGAAGAATGGCAGTGGCTTCAGTCGCTGAGTTCGCTGGAGGACAGCGCGAAGGTTTGTGACGATGTCCAGCGCGCTCCACATCGCCTCCTACTGGATCTGCGGAGCGCCGCTAAAGATTTACTCGGCTACATCAACGTTCCCAACCTCCAGGTGCACACATCCACACAGAGACATGCAATTAGTTTGATTGCACAAGAAAATTAATGTCATTTATGTGGGAATTGGTAGCAAATTTCCCAAATGATTAAAAAGAAATAAGTAACACACTGAAATAAATGTGATTTTTATTATTTATTTTTTTTAAGTAGAAAGTCTGAAATTGTGTTTTTTGCAAAAAAACATTTATGTGTCCTCGCTGAATAAATGTATTAATTTCTTTAAAAAAATAGTGCCATAATGTACCATTAATAATGTTTTACTGTGTTAATGATTGATTTAATGCATCCTTTCTGCATAAAAACGATAATTTCTGCAACAACAAAAAAAGTCATAATACAAGTAATATTTGACTGTCCTTTTTGACAGATTTAATGCACCATTTCTGAATAAAAGTATGAATTTCTACCACAAATGTGTTCCTGAAGCACAAAAGCAGTCTGAAGTCTCTGGGGTATATTTGTAGCAACAGCCAACAATACATTTCTTGGGTCATAATAATTGATTTTTCATTTATGCCAAAAATCATTAGGATATTAAGTAAATATCATGTTCCATGAAGATATTTGGTAAATTTCTTACTGTAAATATATAAAAACTTAATTTTTGATCAGTAATATGCATTGCCAAGAACTTCATTTGAACAACTTTAAAGATGATTTTCTCAATATTTCGATTTTTTTGCACCCTCAGATTTTGAAATAGTTGTATCTCAGACAAATATTGTCCTCCTAACAAACCACACAGCAATGGAAAGCTTTCAGATGATGTATAAATCTTTTGACACTTAAGACTGGTTTTGTGGTCCAGGGTCACAAATAGTGTTTTAATGTCACTTTGATTAATTTAGTGGATCTGAGTCGGATGAATAACTTGGAATGAAGAACTAGTTTCTAATTTCCAAAACCATATAACCCTATACAGCCAAAATAAAACACAATACAATACTAACATTTCTGGTGTCCCTCATACATCAGGCGCAGGATTTCCGTGTGTATGTGAAGGAGGTGGTTGAGTTGGGAGGGGGCGTGTCCTTCCTGTTGCTCCTCCCACCGTGTGAGGAGGTGTGTTCACCGCCCGGACAGAACCATCTCTACTCGCCGCGCTCGGGATTCTTCACCCTGCCGCTGCAGATCTTTGAGTTAGGTGAGACCACACACACCGTTAACATGTTCACACACACGTATCTTCTGCCCGTACCCTTCCGTGCGCTCACTCTCCATCTGTGTAGTTCATTTCGAGGCCTACTGCCCCAGTTTCATCGGCCTGTACTGCCGTGTGTCGGCTCTGCTGGCTCTGGAGTCCCTGATGTCCCAGCAGACTCTGCGTGAGGCGTTCTCTGAGTCCGAGCTCTTCGCTGCCAAGCAGAAACATCAGCAGGTTGAGGAATATTTGCAGGTATTTCTGTCCTCTGTGCAATTCAACACTGGCAGCCCGCCGCCGCTCCAGTTCAGCTTTCATAGGTGAAACTGATGACAGTAAACCTGCAATAAAAGTCAGAACAAACTGTTCGACTGCGGCATTTACAGTATCATCTTTAATAGATACAGAGCTGAAGATCAGCTGATATGATCCACAGCCAGAGCTAAACCCTTATTACTTTAACACACCGAAGATTAAAACTTATTCTATTTTTACTCTGTGTTTTATTGTTCTGATAAATTATATAAGTTTACTTAGAAAACAACACTTTCATCTTTTATTGTAACTTAATATTATATATCTTATATTATATTTTATTTGCTTGTTTAAAAAAAAAAAAAGCTTTTATCTTAGTATTTCTTTCAAAGTTATAAAATAATATAAATCGAAAAGAATTTAAACAGAGTTGACCTTGATCTATAACATTTGATTAACATTCTCTTTAATTCTCAAATAATACAATAAGTTAATCAAATTCTATGTGCATTTATTAATTTTTGACTTGATAAGAAGTCATAGTTTGTAGTAAGCAAGATAAAATTAAAATGTACTACAAATATCATTTTACTTTCATCGATTTAATAAATCCTTTCTGAATAAAATTATTTTTTCTGAAGTATTTCAGTCATGAATTATAAAAATGTAGGTTTGGCTCATGCACATTCAAGTCTATGTTCAAAAATGTGAGTAAAAAAAAAAAAAATAAATAAATAAATAT
The DNA here is from genome assembly GCF_003368295.1 of Carassius auratus. Lineage (NCBI taxonomy): Eukaryota > Metazoa > Chordata > Actinopteri > Cypriniformes > Cyprinidae > Carassius > Carassius auratus. The sequence goes on from NC_039266.1 coordinate 2,242,318, forward strand.
ATATATATATATATATATATATATATATACATATATAATCATTTTTATTCTTATTTTATATATAATATATTCTATTCTTAGCCACACAGACACCACGAAGTAACCCAGAAATGCATGATTTTAAAGCAGCAGTTGTGTTGTTTCCTGTTTGTAGTTGACAGAAAACAAGACACACGTTGAGAGTCGTGAAAACACCAAAACAGCTCTGAAGTGGCATTTTCCTTGCACAAATCTACAAATGAAAACCTCAAGCCACCTAAAACATTAACAGTAATCTACTGGTTCCTCAGGTAGAGTTGTGTTGCGTTGATTGACCCGTGTTGATATGTGTTGTCTCTCAGCATCTGGAGGAGCTGTGGCGTGATGCGCGGTGGATGGTGGTGCTCCAGTCGGCTCGGTATAAACATCAGAGCTCTGGAGTGAGCCTGGCCTGCATTATAGACTTCTCCAAAGAGAGTATTCCAGAGAAACCAGCTTCCACTTCCTCTCAACTGGACTACCTGCCCTCACCGACCCCGTCACCAGAGAGCACACGCAAACACAACGGTGAGAGACAGAACAGATCACACCAGCGATCAGATCATCAGTACGGTGTAGCTACCACATCAATGTGTGGGAAGAGGAAAACACTGGAGGATTTGGAATTGAAATTACCGTATTTTCCGTATAAGTCACAGTTTCTTTTCATAGTTTGGCTGGTCCTGCGACTTATAGTCTGGTGCGACTTATCAAAATTAATTTGACATGAACCGAGAGAAATGAACCAAGAGAAAACATTACCGTCTCCAGCCGCCAGAGGGCGCTCTATGCTGCTCAGTTCTCCTGTAGTCTACACTGAAGACACAGAGCGCCCTCTCGCGGCTGGAGACGGTAATGTTTTATCTTGGTTCTTGGGTCTAAATAAATGCGACTTATAGTCCAGTGCGACTTATATATGTTTTTTTCCTCGTCATGACGTATTTTTGGACTGATGCGACTTATACTCAGGTGCGACTTATAGTCCGAAAAATAGGGTATATACATTAGGGACTCCCAGATCTTTTTAAGCCGAATCCCTTTATTATTAGGCCAAAAATGTTCTGACTTTAATAGTAATAATAATTACAAAATAAATAAAAAATATTGCAATACAACTGTAATATTTTACAGTAAAGTAAAAAATAGTATTTAAGGAAAATAATAAAATATTTTTATTTTTACATTACAACTGTAAAATGTTAATATTGTTATTTATGGCTGTCTTTCTATATTTCACAACTCAGTGACTGAAACATGCGGCTCATATATTTGTTTCATTAAATCACGGTCTTTGAGATTTGATCATCACAGTAAGCCATATTGCGATTTAGTATTTTATTTTGATTAATCATGCAGCCCTGTATTAAACTGATATGACTAATTATGAACTGTGAACTGTGATGGGTTAAGGTACGGTGAGTCATCTGACAGAGTCACAAAGAGTTTGGCTGTAATTGTAGATCTTTGTGTTGTTTTGTTTTTAAAGCAACATTAAATTAAATTGTATTATTTGCATAATTTTTTATTATTTAGAATATGTTTTTTGCAGAACAGTAAAATGTATTAAATGTTTATTTAAATTTTTAAGTTTATTTATTTTTTTCAATTGGATACAAGTTTTAAAAATTACAGAAGGGCACAAAATAAAAGTCGCCCATACAACCAATGCACTGTAACTTGGTATATAAATATATAAAAAATTATCAGTAAATAATGCCTTAAATTATGGTCTGTTCCTCTTAGGATTTTGTAATACTTTTCCATCCTTTTTTGAGTTTGACCTTCAATGGTCACTATGAAAATATAACAGCATACAGGTTTGAAATGTGACCCTGGAGCACAAAAACAGTCTTAAGTCTCTGTGGTACATTTATAGCAACAGCCAACAATACATCGTATGGGTCAAAATGTATAATTTTTCTTTTATGCCAAAAATCATAAGGATATTAAGTAAAGATCATGTTCCATGATGATATTTTGTAGATTTCCTACTGTAAGTATGTTTAAAACTTAGTAATATGCATTGCTAAAAACTTTTTTGCACCCTCAGATTCTAGATTTTAAAATAGTTGCATCTCAGCCAAATATTGCTCAATCCTAACAAACCATACATCAACGGAAAGCTTATTTTTCAGCTTTCATGTGATGCATGTATCTCAATTTCGAGAAATGGACCCTTATGACTGGTTTTAAGATCACAGATAACCTGAAGGTGAGTAAATGTCAAAGTGAACTGCTCCTTTAAGAAGTCTCTGTTTCTGGCTTCCCTCAGATTGCCAGGGTCTGTCGGATGAGGATAACTCATCGGAGGTGTTCCTCACCACTGACAGCGAGTACAGCTCCAGTGTGGCCCAGAGCACCAGAGAGCTGGACCTGCTCCCACCGTCTCCCACCAGCTTCAGGTCCGTGGCGTCCACACAGCCTTCCTCCTCCTCGCAGTCCTCGCCTCGCTCCTCTCAGCCGGACGTGCTGCAGACCGGAGGAGGGGTGAGCAGACGCGAGCACATGAGCGCCTTCGACAGCGACTTCATCCTGCCGAGCCGTCAGATCGAGCTGCTGCGGGTCACCGAGAAGAGAACGGCGCTCTGCGTCCGCACCAGCAGTCTGGAGTACCCGCCTCCCCTCTCCACGCCAGCCACGCCCACCAGCTCCTCCAATCAGAAGCGCTGGACACGCCCCTCCTCCTTCGACCTCTGCTTCTCCGCTCCCGAGCCCCGCCCAGCGCCGGTGCGCACCCTATCAGAGGACAGCGGCGTCCAGCGACTCTCCGCCGGCTCCCCTCTCCGTCTGTGCCACAGCACACTGAGAGTTTACCCACAATACCGCACAGGCTTACCCAAAGACACCAGTGTCAAAGTGAGTGTGTGTGTGAGCTCATGCACTAAACAGCACAGTAGTGGATGAAGCTCAGGGTGCTTTAGTGTGCAGTTCAATTTCACTGGCCCTAATTTGTATAGAAATGGCAGTAAGAGGAATTCAGTTCAAAGAAATGTAACTACAACACTCAACACAGAGGAATTTGAGTCATTATTATATGATAACCCTGGAGCACAAAACCAGTCAGGTACTGTTTATTTGTAGCAGTAGCAAAGAATACATTGTATGGGATCATAAGGATATCAAGTAAAGATCATGTTCCATGAAGATATTTTGTACATTTTATAATTTCAGAACATAATTTTTGATTAGTATGCATTGCTAAGAACGTCACTTGGACAACTTTAAAGGCGATTTTCTGTTTGTAGCTGCGCGTGACTCCAGAGACGTCGGCTAAAGAGATGGTTGGTCTGGTGGTCCAGGAGATCAACGCCGTGTGCCGTCACCTGCAGAACGCAGCGCAGCAGTGCACCTGTGCCCCGGCTCAGTGTGGATACCCGTCCTGTGCATCTGAGGTGTGTGTGTATGACAGCGAGCAGCTCCAACACTTCGGCCTGGTTCTGCTGGTGGAGGGGAGAGAGAAATGGCTACAGGACGATTTCTGCCCGCTCAAGCTACAAAACCCATGGACTCGCGGCAAACTCTGCGTCCGCTTCAAAGAGTATTCCCCGCTCGCGCTGCAGCACAGCAGAGCCACGACTGTTTGATCACGCAAACCTGTAAATACACACACACACACACTGGCTGAAGTGCATAGACTACTGGTGTTCTGCTACTTGTTTGTTTCGTTCTTGAATCACTTCATGAGCTCTTAAGGTTCATGATTAGCTAAGCGGCTTCGCCAGGACTGGGTTTTATTCACACTAACCTTATGACAAAATCACCTTCAAGTGCTGATCACTCACTAGAAAGAGTTCAAGTCAACATGAAATCAAAACTTATGAACTTTCTATTCATCAAAGAATCCTGAAAATAAAACGTTGCATGGTTTCTACAAAAAAAAAGAAATATGAAGCAGCACATCTGTTTTCAACATCGATAATCATCAGAAATGTTTCTTGAGCATCAAATCCTCATATTATTCTGATTTCTGAAGATCATGTGACACTGAAGACTGGAGGAATGATGCTGAAAATACAGCTGTGCATCACAGGAATAAATTACAGTTTACAATATATTACACTAGAAAGCCATTATTTTAAAAGGTAATAATATTTCACAATATTATTACAAAATGTACTGTGCTTTTAATCAAATGAATGCATCCTTTGTATGCAGAAGAGACTTAAAAATTGGAAAGTGTTTTTACACCAATACAGTACGTGTGTGTCTGTGTGTGTATAATATATATATATAATTTTTTTTTAATTCACAGTTTCAGGAAAACTGCAAACAACATATTGATAAAAACATATTATTAAAAAAGCATATTCTTGTAAAATATTCTCCAATAATCTTACTTTGAAACTTCAAGCAATCATTTTTTTGCATTGTACTACTGTATGAAATAAAACACTTGTCTAGGAAATCCATCATACTACTGAGGTACATTTGGCATTTGATGTTGATTTGAACTCTTTAGACGGATAACATCAGCATCATCAGCATCCTAACACTCGAGTGTGTCTTTATCGGCTCGTTTGATTCAGTGCCACTGAAGCAGAAGGTGCAAGTTCAGTCTGGACAGAAGCTCTTCCATACGGATTCAGAAGTGAAATGTTTACAGCTCGCCGACGGTGGTTTGAAATCACCAAACAAACGTGACGTCATGATTTTTGATCACATTCTTCCTCAGGATAACGTTAAACCCTTCCACCGAATTGTACACACACAGAGCCGGCGGTCGGACTCATCCAAACTGTGAATACTCCATTGGGATTCTCCCATGAGCAAAATACACTGAACATTTCTGTAAGCCATGCACTTGAGAATGAAAGCAGCAGCAGAAAACCCCAGATTTGGTTGTTTGTGACTGAACGAACAATGCTCTGACAGACTCTTCCTGTTTCTAACGTTCCAGTAGCATTTGAGGAGCGGTGACGTTGTTGTAGTGCGGTGAGTTTATTCTGGATATTGTGTTTACCGTCTCTGTTTGATGGACATGCACGAGTGCGAAGTAAACGTTTTGGTGCAATAATATTTGACACTGTAGCTCGGAAGCAGATTTCTCTTCCAGATGAACGTTGATTTGTGGAATCATGTACAAATACACACTTGAGCTGATGCACAAGCGCTGTTTCAGATGATGTGTGCTTTGGCATGAGACGTAAGACTCTGTGTGTGTGTGTGTGTGTGTGCGTGTGTGTGCGTGTTCCTAGCATGAGCTCATAGTCTTATGGCTGTCCATTTGATGAAAGCATAGTTTTGAGCAGCTGCAGTGTGTGTGTGTGTTTGTAGTTTACTACATGTATTAATGTGTTTTATTTACAGCTCCAGCAGCTATTGTCTGATTCAGATTCAGTGAATTCCTCCACGCGCCTCATAATACAGTCGGGTAACCGATAAAAAAACATTCATTTTCTTCATTTAATCGATTTTTAACAATAGCTTTTTAACGTTTTTCAATTATATATTTTTTATCATATTTTATATATGTATTTCCATTAGTGATATGCCCCATATACTGAAAAAAAAAATCCACCAATCAGAGAAGATGCAGTTACCATGGAAACAATTTCACAGTCAACTTAAAGTGTACTGTGTTTTATGGAAACTGTTTCTGCTACGGGATGAAAAAATAGAAAGTTAACTTTTCTCACAATTCTGACTGTTGTCTTGTGAATCTGAGTACACGAAAATAGAATAAGACACAATTTTGACTAATTTTCTTAATTCTGAGTCAACAAAAAATTAATTCCAAGATTTTAATTTAGAATTCAGACTATTTTTGGAATTCTGAGTAAACAAAATTTATAGTGAGATATGAACTCAAAATTTGGACTATATATTTTTTTTCAATTTATAGTAAAAATAAAAAAAGTAATTGCAAGACATGAACTCAAAACTCAAACTATGTTTCTTGGAATTCCAAGTAAAAAAAATATAGTATGTTTTTTTTATTATTATTCTAAGTAAAAAAATAAATAAATCGCTTCGATATTAGATATTAACTCAAAATTCAGACTATTTTTCTTGGAATTCTGGGTAAAAAATAATAATTGCAAGATATAAACTCATAATTATATCTATTTTTCTAGGAATTCTGGGTAAAAAATTATTATTCCAAGAATTATAAACTCAGAATTCTGTCCGTTTTCTTAGAATTCTGAATTCTGAAAAAGTACAAAAAAACTTTATGGCAAGACTTTTTTCTCCAATTCCTAATTTACATCCCACAATTCTGACTTTGCATCAGAATTAAAAATGTAATAATCTTTCTCACAATTGCAAGTTTTTATCTCACAGTTCTGATTTTACGTCTTCTAATTCCAGCTTTATGTTTCACAAATAGTTTTCTCCAAATTATGGGAAAAAAAGTCAGAATTGTGAGATAAAATGTTGTTAATGTCACAGTGCTTCATGGGTAAATATCTAAGCTTGTATTCACCAGATTTAAAACCCTTTGACTTCATTACGATGAAAATGAAAGTTCAAGAATGCTTTAGAACTGTTTCCTGCAGCACTGTATTCATAAAGATCTGGTGATTTATCTCATCCATGTGGAGAAGATGAATGAGAAATGCTCATTGCTAAATTTGGATGATTTTGACATACGATTCATATCACATTAAATGGAGCAACATCATTTTGTTGAATTTAAAACAATATGCTTTTGTAAAAAAAGCAAAAACCAGAGATTCAGGGATGTTAGTTTGAGAGACACTTCACATCTTTTCTCATCATCAGTGTCACTTTTCTTCAGTATTTTTGACATTTCAGTTTGTTTGAATCAGCATTTACCGTTCAAAAGTTTCTGATCAGATTTATTGTCATTTTTTTAACAAAATGAATACTTTAAGCAAAGATGCATTAAATTAATCAAAGGTGACAGTAAGACATTTATAACATTAGAAAAGATTTCTATTTCAAATAAATGCAGTTTTTTATTACTTTATATTCAAATAACCTTACAAAATAAAACATCTGCACATCTGTTTTCAACATTGATAATAATCAAAATATTTCTTGATCAGCAATTCAGTGTATTTTCATGATTTCTGAAGAATCATGTGACTCTGAAGACTGGAGTAATGATGCTGAAAATACAGCTGTGCATCACAGGAATAAATGAATTGTTTTAAATATATTGCAAAAGAAAATAGTAATTATAAATTGAAATAATATAAAAAAAAAAATCCTGTATTTTTGATCAATCAAAATGCAGCTTTGATGTGCAGAAGTTAAAAATGAAAAACTATGCGCTAGCATATGAAGTCAGGTCAAACCAGCCGTCTTTTAGTGCAGATTTGTCATCTGATTTGATGTTTGCTCTCTAATGCAGTGACGTACAGACGTGTGTCAGAAGTGTTTCAAGACGTTTAGTGCTGCTGTGATCTGTCTTCAGTGAAATAATAGCTGCTCTCTGATTGACTGAATCCACACTGAGTGTCTCACTTCTGCTTAGTAAAGTGTGGGAAACACTCGACAAATACACACTCACACACACTCTCTCTCTCACACACACACAAGTCTCGCTCACAAAAACAAACAGGCACAACACAAACTGGCAGACCACACACACACTGGTATACAAGCGCTCCCTCTCTCTCTCACACACACACACACACATTAAAGTGCAGTGGAGCGTGTGGAAGACCACACACACGCTGCACCTTTAAGGCCGTCGCTGTGACGGTTATCGACAGTAACCTTAGAATTGTAGCAGGGTTCTCACACCTCCTAATTATACCGTGTAGACTCCGGGAAGACCTGCGCTAAATTTAGCCCTCTGCGGATCTGCAAATACTGTTAGCAAAACATTCCCAAAAGAGCCTGAATGGATGTGATTCAGGGCTGGAGCTCTGCGTCGCTGAAGACGCACTCATGATGCTGAGCCTGATCCAAAGGTTCATCGAGCCAGATCTGAGGCAGCATCGCACCGGTGTCTGTAGGGACGAGACAATGGCCAGAATGCATAGAACCAAATCTATCCAGTTTTATTCTATTTTATAACTATTTATTTTATTTTAATTTTATTATTTTGTATATTGCATTTTGCATATACATACATACATACATACATACATACATACATATATATATATATATATATATATATATATATATATATATATATATATATATATATATATATATATATATATATATATATATTAGGAGATGGCAAGTGAATATATTGAGTGACATCTCATAAATAGTTATATATAAGGTGAATTATTAAAACATTACTATTACTTGATTATTAAAATGTTTTAAAATTATTAAAAAAGTAGTTCAATTAATAATACATAATTCACTCTGATTAATATGATTTTTTTAATTTATCGGATTACTTTTATTTTGTGTATATATATATATATATATATATATATATATATATATATATATATATATTATGCATCTAACAACTTGCTATTATTGTGTTAACACTTATTATATTAATTAAATTATATATATTTAAGTATATAATTAATACAATAAAAGATAAAAATAAAACATTTGATATATAATAAATTACTAGAAATAATAAATTACAAATTATAATGAAGCACTTTGCATTTGTTGTAGAGTGTAAGTGAACACAAGTGAGCTTCGTGACAAATTATTAAAATATGATTTAAAATGTAGTCTTAAGTTTAACATTACTATGTTGTGCCCTTTCTAAAAGTGTGTTAAGAAGCATGAAAGTGTCTCTCTTTAAGTACACTTAAGTAGGCATTTATTTCATTAATATTCTATTATAAGCAATATTTCTACACATTTAAGACTAATTTAAGTCCAGTTAAGCACACTTGTGTTTCACAAGGCTGTCAGCACTAACTTCACCTTTTCCTCTTTCTTTGCACCAGTAAAGTCACACACACAGTAGTTCAACACGTGTCGGCGTGAATGTAATTATATCTCTCCTAATTGAGGAGCTCATCACTAGGTTCAGCCTCTATCTTTAAACCGCACAAACCGCAGCCTGTTATTCCCATCACGGCTCTGATTACAGTCTGAATGATAACGGACGTTCTTCTGCATCCGGTGCCTGGAGATGGGTCTGTAAGTCTATATGTGATACGAACACAGCGTCCTCTGTGCATTTATAGCTTGAAACGATCTGCAGAAGTGCGTCTGGTTCACCTGTTCTGTGCTTATTGTGTACGTTTGTGCTGGAGCTCGAGACAGACCCCCCTTCGCTCGGGACCCCCGGGGGCCGTAACCCTTTAAAGCACCTATAAAACATTTGGCAGGAGCGTTTGAAGTTTTTATGAAGCGCTGCAGTATTGTTCCCCAGAGAGACGGCGCACTCCACTGGCGCCTCACTGCCCTCGTACACTGCCAGAGCGCGGGAGGGGAGCCGCACACGTGTGTGTGTGTGTGTGTGTGCACGCATAGCTCTGTTTGTTCTTTCTTACTCTGTGTGTCATAGATGGAATGAAAGTGTGTGTTTATTTGTTGCCATGGTCTTTCACTGTAGTGAAGTTGGGAAGTGTTTGGCTGCGCTCACACTACATCATTCTGATCTCCTCAATGCTATCGTAGTATTCTTAACATACTGTACTAGTTTTTATTTGTATCTTTTATTTTTTTAATGTTCAATTTTAGTTGTGTTTTAATCATTTTTATTATTATTTTTTTTTATGTCTATATAGCTTTACAGGTAAAGTGGAAATGTTATGATGAACGGTCAATGGCATCTAAATGGATACGTTATTCTTTATTATTTTAAGATTAACTAAAGATGACTTTAATAGTAGAATAAAATTGTGTATGCATAATGATAGTTTAGTCATAATCTGTGTGTGTGTGTGTGTGTGTGTGTGTGTGTGTGTGTGTGTGTGTTTGTGTGTGTGTATATATACATATTAAGGGTGGGAATCTTTTGGTACCTCATGATGTGATTAAAAATTGATTCACGATTTTCGATTTTTAATCACCACTCATGATTTTTCATCAATATTTTTGGTGCACACTGGACATCAAATGCACCAATATTTTGACACAAAAACACACCAGCCTAGTATGGATAAGAACTAATCTTATTAACTATTAACTTCCTAATAAATCTAAAATATTTGACACTTCTCATTTAGGATGTGCCTGAATCCGAATACTGTGTTCAGAATGGAAATGATGTGTAATAATGATAATGTTGAATGAAATTAGCATTTTTCCCACCTCCTACTTGGAAATAACATCTGGAACACCGCTGCCTGTGAATTCAGGACCGATCAATTTATTTTTCCTTCTGTTTATGCCATAATTGACAGAAATATGTCATACGAGACGTGTGATTGACTGGAACGCACTGAAGTTGGAAGTGGGACATTTCAACTGCGATGTTCCCTCTTCCCGGCATAAATATGAGATGGGAGGAAAAATATATTTCAGTGCTTTCTTTCATAATTATATTGTTGGGTAATTCTATAAATTGCAGGCATATCTCCTTACTCTGTTTATGTGCTAAATACATTTTTTATATACTGTATAGTAACAGGTCAACCTTGTCCTTTATTCGTTTTCTTGCCTTTCTTAATACATATTTTCTATTCAGGCATATCCTTATTTCCCTAATAACAAATCATCAAAAATTTCCAAACACTTGGCCTTGCTCAAAGGTGTTGGTTTTTCCTCCTCCGTTGCTGCGTGTGAGGTGTGCTCTCAAGTTTGTGTTCTGCCTTTTTTGTTACAATAATATTATTAATATATAATATTAACTTGAAAATATAATTTTTTTTAATTTGTGAATCAATGCGATTCACAAATATATATATATATATATATATATATATATATATATATATATATATATATATATATATATATATATATATATATATATATATATATATATATATATATATGTATATATATATATATATATATATATATATGTATATATTTAAACGTTTAGTAATTTGAATGTTTTATGTAATTTCAGTTTTAGTTTTCAGGATAAACTAAATAAAAAATTTGAGAAAGAAATAGTACAATTTCATATATCATTTTATTACAGTTAACATTTATTTCAAGTAACAAAAATGTTGTACATCTTACATAGAGTTGTACATACAGGAGCCAATCAGAGAAGGCTTTTCACATTTGTTTTCTCTCAGGTTGCTGTGTGTGTGTGTGTGTGTGTGTGTGTGTGTGTGTGTGTGTGTGTGTGTTCACACTCACGCTGCAGAGTCTAAAAACAAACGCCAGCAGCGTCTAATCCACTGGAGCCAGACTGTGTGTGTGAGAGTGTGTGTGTTCATTATTTCTGTTAATATAACACTAATAATCATTCATAAGCCTGTGTTTGGAGCCGGTGGGTGTGTCCTGGATGAGACACAACAGCTGGAGTGGACGTGCGTACAGAGTGATGTCAGTGTGTGTGTGTGTGTGTGTGTGCTCTTGTTCTTGTATCATATCAGGACACAACTCTGTATAATGTCATGGGTATGACACAGGTATTACAAGGAGAGGGTGACTTATGAGGACATAACCCATGTCCCCATTTTTCAAAACACTTATAAATCATACAGAATGAGTTTTTTTAAGAAAGTAAAAATGCACAAAGTTTCCTGTGAGGGTTAGGGTTAGGTGTAGGGTTAGGTGTAGGGCGACAGAATATACAGTTTCTACAGTATAAAAACCATTACACCTATGGGATGAACACACTTTACACAAAAACAAACATGTGTGTGTGTGTGTGTGTGTGTGTGTGTGTGTGATGTTAAGTTGAGCAGTAGCAGTGACACAGCAATGAGAACAACCACAACATACTGTTGAATTAAGCATGCTACACACACACACACACACACACACACACACACAAACACACACTGTGCCATTGTTTAGAAATATAACTGAATTGGAGTTTTGAACAATACTGAGATCAAAGAAATCGGCTTGTGTATCTATCTATCTATCTATCTATCTATCTATCTATCTGACTATCTATCTATCTATCTATCTATCTATCTATCTATCTATCTATCTATCTATCTATCTATCTATCGATTTAATTCAAAAAATTCTTCAGGATCTAAAAAAGCTACTGAAAAAGTAAATAAAGCATCTGGCATCTACTTTGAAAGCCCCCATGGACAGGATTGTAATAAAAAGTGATATTTTCAGCCATATTCCTCAGATTTGATTAGACATTCTTGGACATAGAGAAATGCAGCTTTGCATCATTTGCTCACCAATGGATGCCCTGCAGTGAATGGGTGCCGTCAGAATGAGAACCCAACACAGATAGGGAAAACATCACAATAATCCACACCAGGCCAGTCCATAAGTTATCATCTGGAGAAGAAAAAAGATGAATGTTTGTAAGAAAAACTGTTGCTTCTGGCCAAATAACACTTCCTCCAGTGAAAAAGTCCATCTCCTGTTGTCTTTCAAATCAAAAACCAATGACACATTTGTTTAGAACTACTTTGGACTGTTGTAAACTGTGCTTGGTCTGTGCAGATTTCTCTCCTGATTCAGGCAATACGACTTCTCACTGGAGGAAGCATTATTATGGATTATGGAATTACATTTTACTTGGAAGTAACATCTTAATGTTAAAAAATCTTAATTGATCTGTTACTTACAAACATTAACAGCTTCTCAAGATGTGAACTGATGGACTGGAGTGGTGTGGATGATTGTGATGTTTTTATCAGCTGTTTGGACTCTCGTTCTGACGGCACCCATTCACTGCAGAGCATCCATTGATGAGACACTGATGCAATGCTACATTTCTCCAAATCTCCAAATGTGTGATAGAATCACTGCCCAAAGACACTCTCTCTCTCTCTCTCTCTCTCTCTCTCTGTGTGCTAAATGAGGGATGGGTGTTTTCTCCGTGTTTGTCCGCAGCTGCTCATTTATGTGTGTTTTGATTAGATCACCAGTGTGAGTCAATATTCAGGACATCTTCTGTGTCTACACTGCATCTCTGTCCTGTGCTGTTCTGCACGCTGTCGCTGCACTGAGGCATTTCACAGTATATGTCCAGCGCACGCATACACACACACACACACTCAGAGCTACACTTTCACCTCATAGAGCCACACACACACACTCAGAGCTACACTTTCACCTCAGAGAGAGACACACACACACACTCAGAGCTACACTTTCACCTCAGAGAGACACACACACACACACACACACACAGTAGCGAGTGTGATGGCAGACAATGATTTTAAGTCTCTGCTGCTCTCCAAGACTGCATTTATTTAATTAAAAGTGCAGGAAAAACAGCAATATTGTGAAAAAGTATTACAATTTAAAAATAAGTAAATGTTTTCTGTGAATACATTGCAAAATATAATTAATTCCTCTGATCAATGCTGTATTTTCAGCATCATTCCTCCAGTCTTCAGTGTCACATGATCTTCAGAAATCATTCTAATATGATGATTTGCTGCTCAGGAAACATTTCTGATTATTATCAATGTTGAGGGATCAGTTGTGCTGCTTCATATTTTTGTGGAAAACAAAAAAACTTGGTTGGGATTAAAGTCAAAAACGTATTCGAAAAGAAATCTTTTGTAGCATTTTAAATGTTTTTACTGTCACTTATGATTTATTTAAAAATTAAAGCATCCTAGCTGAATTTGAAGCATCCTTGCTTTTTTCATTTGGATCCAGTTCAATCAGGGGATTGTTTCCTGCTTAACTATAATGAATCCATCATTAACTAGCTAGAATGCAACTGTTTCCCACAACGAACACTGCTCACAACAGGACTTGAAGTGAATTTCATTATGCACAGATGATGGAGTAATAATTCAACAAAACATGCTAAAATATCGACTGAAATATATATTGGCTATTGAACTGGAATGAAGGATATAGATTTCTGTGTCTGAAAGCAAAGGAAACTACGCTTCTAACCACAAGTTTGCGAATGTTCTTGGGAGATTTGGGAATCGTTGAACTGTATTGGTAAGTGTTTGGGAATCGCACCCCAGATCAATCGAGGTGCTCACAAGAAGGCCTTTCAATCCCATCGGATTCTTTGCTTGCACATAAACAGAGCTCAACCTGAACCGTGCACATTGGGCCTCCGAGACGGACTCGATTACAGCAATATCTTGCGGTTATTAGGAACCGGGCTCCAGGAATGTGATGTCATCCCGCCCCCTCACTCTGGGAATGCCCTCTCCCTGGGTCTCTTCCTTTTCCCTGTCCTCCATCCCAGCAGGATATTTCTCGCATTCATTTTAATTTTAGGCAACATGAATGAGGGTAATCAAACTGGAATGCAGTGAAGTCACACACACACTGACCGCATCCCAATTAAACGAGGCCGAGAGATCATTATTGACCTGCTGCCCACCCCCTCTTCCACTTTTCTTTTCTTCCCGTGTCATCTCCTCCCCTTTCTGCGCCACACGGTAGGCCTGAATAGAAGCGCGGTGCATTGGAGCTGTGCGTTCAGTCGCGCGCACACACATTCGGAGGAAGCGTCCCCATGCTGTGTCACTGAAAGCCCTCGCAGTCTGCGCTGTCAATCAAACGGAAGGCAGGCATGTACTGGCCATCGGGACTACCGGGAGATTCCCGGTGGGCCGCGGTCTGGTTGGGCCGGTGCGTTATGTATTTTGTTTTTAAATCATTAATAATCGCAAATATATTCGTAATTATATTGTTGTATGGTACAATTCCAGCCTTATGTGTCTCTCTCATGAAGCTGCATGATGCTTTTTTTTTTTTTTACGTTAGTCACAATAATTTATTTAAAACATTACAAAAAGCAGTATAAAGAACAGATAAAACGACGCGTGCGCATGATGCTGATGCGAGCTGCGAGACGTGACGTGTTCACTGCTCATTGGCCAATCAGAGTTCTAGCCTTGAAAAGCGGCCCATTACAACTGCAACGAAATTCAATATGTTAAATATAAAATATCTAAGCGTAAAGGAGGGGCCGAACGTTGAGAGAGAGAAAACGACAAGCACTTGAGGCAGATGCCACCAATGTGTCAAGATATATAAATTATTTGCTGGAAGGCAAAAGATTCAGTGAAGACGTCCTCAGGGCGGGACTTGACTGCTGAGGTGAGACAGAAATGTAATGATACACGGAGGCTACTGCATTGTTTTGTTTCAAAAAGTTAGGATATTCATGCTGTAATATGCCACCACTCACTGATCTATATAAATTACATTTACAATTCGCAGCTCTCAGGTTCTGTCCATTTTATTACAAAATTCAGACAATACCGTTTTGACGTCAGAAAATGTGACATGACAGATCGCTTTTATCGCGTCAGTTCTAGTAAACGGATCATCTGTTACTTTCTGTTTAAAGATACAGTACAACTTACCGAAATGTATTTATGCCTCATAAATAATATCGATCAATCAGTCATCAGTCAAAACAGCAGGAGAACAATTATGTCACAGAACATTTACATTTACCTCAAGAAAGCCATTTAAAGACCATAGCAAGGTTAGTTGAGATTGAAAAATATCTATAAGAAAGGAGTATTTTGCTAAATGTGTGCACTATAGTACATATTTATTATATTTTCACCTGCCATTAAATAATTGTTATTATAATGAAAACTGCATTACATTTAATTATTTTTAACATTTAATAATACAAGCTGATGCTCTATGTCTCTGTATATTTACAGCATTTATGTGAGATATATTTTTTCAATTTGTAATCAATTGAGAAAAAAATCTCTTAAAGTGCCAGGCAGAAGCCTTATACCTACTGTCGGTCTGTGTCATTGTGAACATAAGACAAAGAGAAATAACTCACTGCTCTTGAATAACAGCTTTAACAAGGATATATATGTATGTATATGTGTGTGTGTGTGTGTGTGTGTTAAGTGAAGTATTTTATATTTGGATATGCAATATCTGTACCTGAAAACGGTGCTATTTATGATCTTTTTTTCTTAATCTTATTACTGACTGTTCACTTGTCTTCATTAATGTTTGAACTTAATAGTTAGTGTTTATTGTGGTATTGAAATTGGAATTGTGAAATGAGATTGCAGCTTATTTACAAAGAAAACAATAGCAATTTTATTTTAATTTATGTATTTATTTTTGGCAGGGCAAGTACAGTTTTGAACCCTAGCATCGAGCTCTGCATTTGAATATATAAGCCAGTCTACTTCAAGGATTTTTAAAGGCCTTTGATTATGTTAAGAAAATTTTTAAATAAATCACTACACAACATTCTTTGTTTTAATTACTCTTTTATTTTATTGTAGAGCAGTGGTCTTTATAAATCACGTTTACTGTAGATCAGTGGTCTTAATACTAGCCTACTAGCAGCTAACAGGTCAGAGATATTTAAAATAAAGCCTGATAAAATCATTTGCATTTTCTTTGTTTATTATTTTAATATTTTTTTCTTGGTTTTGATAGTAATACATTCTAATCAGTAATTTTACATGCAGATTAATGTATGTATAGACATGTAGTGTGTGTGTGTGCGTGTGTGTGCGTGTGCGCGCGCGCATGTTTACATGAATAGTGGGCCGGTCTGGATGAAGTCCAGGGCTGATTTTTTGTCCCAGTCCAGCCCTGACGGAAGGTATGACATCAACTCACGGGATGAACGCACGCTTATAGCACCGCTGTCGCCACAGAGATTCACCAGTGTGATGCTGTTTACATGGCGTACAGTGAAAGAAATAAACAGGAAATCTTCAAACAGACAGCGCTAAACGAGCGCAGATTTCTCAATGCGGCTTCAGCATCTGCTTCCAGTTAGAGACGCTCTGATCAAACATCTGTGTCACTTCGAGCGTCGAAGGAGCGAAAAAGCAGAAATATTCTTATTACATATGCATTTATATGTATGCATTCAGCAGAGTAGGGACGTCGCATGTCTGTCTGTCTGGGAACGCTAACGTCCTTTAAAAGAAATGATCCAATGCTTTTCCAATCCATTAAACATTTTTCCTAAAACTTTTTTTTTTTTAATGTTACCACGTTTAAGAACATTCATAGAATATTCGATGTTTACAAAACGATTCGGAATATTCTCTTAACGTTCACCAAATCGTTTTTAAAACAGCGTTTTTAAAACAGCACGTTTGAACTTTCAGAGAAATAACGTTTATAGAACTTTTGAAATGTTTTGTTACCAGTCTATCTATATAGATAGCCTACTCATATATGATATCTGCAGTATCTGAGAGTTTCATTTTAAATATTAAATATTAAATAATTGAGGTCAATGCTGGCAGAAATCTGATGAGATTAACACGGATGCATCTGAGGCATAGACTATGTTTTTAACCGAATGTAACTTGTTTGTAACACTTGCATGACATCAGAAGCTCATGCATTGAAATGTGAATATGATTATACATGAAGCTAAATGTCAAGCCGTCTCTATCTGTCTGAATGAACGTGAGCTGCTGCTGATTGTTTGTGAGAGTTCCTGCGCAGCGTCAGTGAGCCCCGCTCGCTCGCGCTCTCTAGCGGTCACAATGCGGCTTGACACCGGCAGCTGAACCGCAGAACCACAGAACCGCAGCCAGACAGTCTGCCACCGATCCACAGACTGCTGGGGCCCTGCTTTACATGCCTCACACTCCTCATGTCATGAAGCCCACAGCTCACAGAGGGATATCCCTACAGCCCCTGCAATCCACCACAGACAGCTTGAGAACAGAGAGAGACGCTTAAAATAACACGCTCATTAATAATAAGAACAAATATTAGCCCACTGCATCTTTTGTGCATTGTTGAATAGTAGTCTAAAATTATTGAATAGAGGTCTAAAGATGAATTCATGCACGTGCAAATATTTTGACAGCTCAAATATTACCGAATCGTTAATGACTTAAAGTTGCACAATTAAATTTGGGTTGTAAAAAAAGTTCACCTCGGCTCTTTCAGGTTTCACCTGTGAGCAAGGGCAGAATTTGTGCATGGCGTTGGAACATCAGGCTGCACATCGAGCTCAAGTTCTGGCACCGTGAGAGGTGACATGTCTCTATATGTGCCCATTTAAACACTTAATTGTGGCCGTTTATTTGGTGACCTCGAGAGTTCACGCCTGTTGGTTCCTGCCAGTGGCAAGAGCAAAGGTCGAAGCCGAATCCACAAACCAGAAGCGCTTTAATGGACCAATTATTGGATTCCTAAGCACTTCACTTTGTTTTTCTTTTTCCTTGGGAAAAGTGATGTTGCCTGTGTGTTTGTGTGTGTGTGTGTGTGTGTGTGAGAGAGAGAGAGAGAGAGAGTGTTTGTATCGCTCAGCTCATGTCAGACTACTAAAAAATGGCTTTATTGGGGGAAAGAAAAGCATTTAAATGATTATTCAATAAAATGCACAATATGCATCATGTGCCAATATGTGCAAAAGCCCCAGATGACTGATGCATCCAGAAAAGATTGTAATTTGAATGTGGTATGAATGAATTATAAGGTTTCCACTTGAACGTTATTTATGCAAGACTATGTAACTGTTCATAATAGGTGGGTAAGTGTCACGGAATGTGCAAGATATGGAAAATCCCAAATGTGTGTTTTCTGGTTGCTGTTCTGTAGCAGCCTGTGATAAATCTAGAGCTATTGTGGTTGAGATGTGTGTGTGTGTGTGTGTGTATTAGGAGGGGGGTCTCATTGTATGTGTGTGTGTGTTCTGCTGTCAGTCAGACTGAGAGTTCTTGGTGAGCTGGGTGCGCACACACACTCACGCGCGCGCTCATGGAGCGACGGGGGGAGAAGGGAAGGGGTGGAGATATTTAACTTGGGAAAGAGGGGAGTTCTCCTCCAGACGCGCTCATTCTCCTCTGTCCCAGATCAGGACCAGGCGAGTTTTTCGGACGTCTCTGCGGAGGAGTATTTCTGACACAGCGGGGATATGAACGCAACGCGGCTGGAGAACATGCCGAAGACTTTCGCAGGAACGATTGGCGCAAACGTGTAGAGGAGCCTGATTTTATTCCGTACTGATCCCGAACATGTTCTAGACGCGTTTGAGGCTCCGATCGTGGAGTTCTGCTGAGTCTGTGGAGAGATAGAGCGGCTCTCGTCCCGGTTCAACAGCGCCGGTTCGGCGGGACGCACTGGAGCCTGTGCACTCAGAGAGAGAGAGAGAGAGGAGTGCGTAAAAATAACATTGGCTAAGACGCGCTCCATTCCGCGGGTGCGCTGACATTTCAAGCGCCAGTTTGGGTATTTGACAGAATCCGAGCAGTCTTTGGAAACGGTGCCATCCCATCCTACCCCGTTGCCATGGTGACCCGTCGAAAAGTCCGATGAGGATACGGTTTTGCAGCGCACTTGGCACGCCTCACCTGAGCGAGTATTCCTGAAAACAGACAGCCTATGTCCCATGTCATCCCGGGCCACGCGGCCGTCTATTAAAAGATCTCGCTATTTATGCGCGGGTGTGTGAGGGCGCAGTGAGGGCCAACTCCACTCCGCAGACAGACAGAAGACGAGTCATGGGCAGCATCACCCGCGCTTTGCCGCTGCTGCTGCTGCTCCTGTGCGCGCAAGGCGCCGCGGCCCAGCACTACCTGCGACTGAGGCCCTCGCCCAGCGAGCATCTGCCGGTCCCCGACCTTAAAGAGGACCCCGATCCGGAGCACGATCCGCGCGAGCAGGACCTCTCGGAGAAGACGCTGCGCAAGAAGATAGGCAGCAACTTCGACTCCAGCTTCATGTCCATCCACCTGCCCACGCAGCTGAACGCCAGCGCGCCACCGGAGCTGCCGCGCTTGCCCATGCCCGCAGACCTCAAGAAGCTGAACCTGACGGAGACCCCGTACGGCAGGCGCGTCAAGTTGGGCAAAAAGGCTCGGCGGAAGTTCCTGCAGTGGCTGTGGATGTACACGCACTGTCCGGTGCTGTACACCTGGAAGGACCTGGGCGTGCGTTTCTGGCCGCGCTACATCAAGGAGGGCAACTGCTTCAGCGAGCGCTCCTGCTCCTTCCCCGAGGGCATGTCATGCAAGCCGGTCAAATCGGTGACCAAGACCCTCCTGCGGTGGTACTGCCAGGGCTTCCTGCGGCAGAAGTACTGCACGTGGATATCGGTGCAGTACCCCATCATCTCCGAGTGCAAATGCTCCTGCTGAGCAGAGAGAGAGAGGTGGCTAACGATTGGGAATGATTGCACTGTTTACCCACGGACAGAGACGTGTGGCGCCACATAGCGAATCTATTTTTTTATACATACACACACACACACACACACACATATACATACACACACATACATACATACATAAATACACACACACACACACACACATATACATACACACACATACATACATAAATACACACACACACACACACACACACACACACACACACATATATATATATATATATATATATATATATATATATATATATATATATATATATATAGCTTTTAAATTCAAAATATACGACAGCATATGTACATATTTAAGTGAGAAGACGAAGAATGCAGCTATTTTTTTTGTTGTCGTCAAAGGATCAGGACCATGTTCTCACGAGGAGCACTTCGGCTCGTGGTTATTTTTATGAAATTATTGCCAAGACGCAAGAGAGAGAAGTTACCTTTCCTCATTCGAACTCTATTTATAGAGACTGAAGAACACTATGCCTAGAGGTTTTGTACAAATATTAATATCAATAATGATGATGATGATTTAAAAAAAAAGGCTGGGCTGAAATTTATACACGTGAACTCAGCTTTTTTTTCTTTTGAAAATTATATAGTATTTTAGTAATAAAAAAGCATATGTTTTATTTATTGTTTTAACGGTTGTGAGTATAGATAAAGAGAAGAGAATAGAATATAGCAGAAATTCTACTTGAAAAGTTCTAAAAATGAATTTAAGAAAATATTAATAATAATAATAATAATAAACATGTCCGTGTAAATGCCATGGTTTTAGCAATAAAATCTGTTAAACTTGGACCGAAAGATCCGAGAAATATGTCAGATGTTCTTGGTTTCTTTAGGTTAAGAACGCTGAATGATGCCTGTGTTGCAGAATGAATGCAGATGCGTGCGTGCTGAACATTTTGTGCTCTTTCTGAATGAAATCTAGGCCCTTCTGCGTGCTCATGCTGTGCAAATACTCCACGGGGAGCGCTTGGACACGTCGTGCGTAAAAGCGCGCAGATGTTAACACAGCGCTAAAATATGATGCAGCCATTTTCAAACACTGTCATTGGTGAAATAGAGCAGGGAGAGCCAGCAGCTCCTGGCGTACTGCTTCTGGGAAGGGAAGGGGAGGGGAGTGGGGGGGGGGGGGGTCTGAGAGACAGAAATCTGAGCCCAATTCTTGTCCAAAAGTCTCGGCGTGAGAAACACTGCAACCCTCTACAATGCCTGTGAACTGATGCTGACGGTACCAGACTGTTAATTAGTCAGCAAACACGCTGTCTGCGAGTGTGAGAGATGCGAGACTCGTAAAAACGCGACTTCACAGTCCACAGACGCGCGTCAATCGCTCCTGTCATTACGCGGATCGCGAGAGCGCATGTGTGTGCGTGTTATTGCCGAGGTTATTGTGACAGATACACACTGCTGGGGCTGTGTTTTGGCGCAGGGTGGGGGCAGTTGTCAGCTCTGTTTCTTGACGATGTCTAGAGCTTTTTGGAGGAGGCTGAGAGTGTGTGCGTGTGTGTGTGTGTGTGTGTGTGTGTGACGCACCGGCGCCACTCGGCCGCGCACTCTGGCGAGCGCAGAATAGATTGAACAGTAACCCTTTCAGCCTGTGTGTGTGAAAGCCAATCCCCGACAAACTAGCCCTCAAAACACCCAGCCGTCAGACTGGCGGAGCACTTCAGCCTTCCATGAGGGGGGGTGTATTCATCATTAAAAATATGACCCAAGCTGGAGTGAATCAGGGAGTTCTTTCAGACCGAAGTTAAACACAATGTTTTCTGTCCTTGGCAGGGGCCAATGAGATACCAAATGTAGTAAATGCTCCAATTTGCAGTGTGCATGGAGACTGTGCTCGGAAAACAAAAGCAAAACAGCTCACTTATCGGGATGAATTACAGCTCTGAGAGGGAAACCGATGAAGAAGTTTAATAATCGATCATCTGTGGTGGTCGCAGGCCGAGTTTAGTAGCATTTGATGTGATTTGTCCTGTGTTTTGCTGCATATGTGTGTGTGTGTGTATGGGAGACGCTTCCAATAGTCTTGTGGGTGACATTCATGTGCTTGGTGGACCACCAACAGTTGCCTTAACTCATGATGTGTGTGTGTGTGTGTGTGTGTGGTTACTACAGTCTGTGTGACTCAAAGTTTATGCATGTGTTTGAATCCCCAATCCCAAAATCTGCTTCTGTTTAATCGTTGCTTGTGTGTTCAAGTGAAATTCGTCATTATTTGCTCTTAATTAAAACAGCCATCTGATGCAGTGCTTAGGATGTTGCGCACGTCACATGATGTAATGCAACTTTCTTTCTTCCCATATCCATCCAAGAGAGATCACACAAAGGTAAGATGTCGATCCAACTTGAGTAATATTTGGATCATCTCTTGAAAATGAACCTATATCAAAGTCAAATGAACATGGTAAAGGTACACAAATGTGAACATGCATGCTTTTTGATGCAGGAGTCTCTCTGAAAAATGTCTGTGGAATAGAGGAAAAACATCACAGCAAGTGTCATTTATTGCAAGCACAGATGCACAAACACTTTACAAGCAAACGTTGGCAGAAAAACGTTTGAAATGCTACGATGTAATGTGATTCTCTACACTCTAGGATTAAAAGGTACAAAAGTTGGTGTGGTGCCTTTTTTAAAAGTTACTAATATGTACCATTTATCTACTAATATGAACACTGTAGGTACAAGTATGCACATTTGAGGTACTAAAATGCACTCTTGAGGGGTAAATACGGTACAAAGGTGTACTTTTTTAAAAGGTACTGCACTACTGACAGCTTTTTGGACCTTTTGTTCTGAGAGTGACACCTGCACAGAATTCATGAAGCCATTAAAAATCACGAAACACTGATTCAAACCATGAATGGACTGGGCTGCAGGATGTCAGGTGAAACTCTGTCAAAGCTTTATCCCCTTGATGATGATTTCAGTATTGACGAAGCACTGAAGTATTACTCAGCCTACATTAAACAGTTTAGAGTAAATGCTGTTGAGACTGACGGTGATGCTCTCAGATCCGCTCTAGAGAGAGCTTTCCGTGTTTATTCAGACTATAATGAGGACTGATCTGTTAAGAGGATGAGAGGTCGCAGGAATCATTGTGCAGACTCTTTCTGTCACACTTGTGCGCTTTCTGCTGTGCCACAATGGCAATATCACCAGGGCATAAATATAATAAAGCACTTTTGAGTCATTTATAGAGGGGATGTCTTGATGCTGTAGTGCTGAAAGATATCAGACAGATTTTAGACTGTCCAGGGAACTTTCTAGGAGCTAAATTTACCTTTTGGTGTACAAAAAAGCCTATACTGTTCAAAAGCTTGGAATCAAAAGTTTTAAAAAAGAAATAAAGATAGAAAGAAATACTGTTCATTCAAGGAGCATTAAATTGATCAAAAGTGACAGAGTAAAGACATTTATAATGTTACATAAGATTTATATTTCAAATGAATGCTGTTTCTATATTCATAAAAATCCTGATATGTTACGGTTTTCATAAAAATATGAAGCATTGATAATAAACAGGAATAAAAACAAAAAACAATAACAAGAAGGAAAACAGAGTGATTTCTGAAGGATCATGTGATACTGAAGACTGGAGTAATGACGCTGAAAATTCAGCTGTGCATCACATGAATAAATTACATTATACAATATACTTAGTCAGAAAACAGTTATTTTAAAAGATAATATGATTTCACATTTTTGCTGTATTTTTATTCAAATAAATGTAGGCTTAGTAAGCATAAAATACTTCCAACCCAATATTTTAAACAGTAGTGTATTTTACGTACCTGCAAAATAAAAATAGCTGGAAGTATCTATTTATTATGCTTTTATTTTTTTTTGGGATGCTCATTTGTCTGGCTCTTTTCCTGAATAGTTTCCAAAATATGGCCTAAACATCTTAAAATGTGTGCCTCTAATGTCATAAAACTAAACATTTCCTTTTTTTGTGGAAAGCACCATCTTCTCTGCCCCTTATGACGCGTCTTTATTAATGTGTCGACTGTCCACGTGACTCAAACCTTCCTCAAACGATTCAAATATTTAATTTGCTCTCGGTTTAAGAGTTTTATTGATTGTCATAGCTGCCGTCTGTTTTCTTCATGGGTCGTTAAAAATACCTATCTATCGGCATAATCACGTCAGTTTGTATTTTCTTGTTATTTACCCAATGCAATTATGATTTTTTCGTAGTTATATTTAATGCACGCATGAATCATATTCTGCTTTATGAAGGGAACATTTAACAAGCTGCACTGCCCTCTATTGACTAAACATGTCACGATATATAATGACACTAGAAGAGATCACTGCACTGTGTATGCTACTGATTATACAATTCATGATATGAAACAAAAATACAATTATATAAGCTGCTACAAGAGTATAACAGGCTAATATTCAGGCTCATAATATTTAGATTAAATTAATGTAAATAGTAAAATAAACAGTAAAATAAATAAATAAATAATAATATGCAAGTATACCTGCATTTTGAAATAAATTATAATAAGTTTCACATCACAACATTAAGCAAGATAGTATATAACAAACCCTGAAAACTTTTAATTGATTTCATATCCTCATAAATTAATACATAAATAACTATTCATGAAATTTAAATTAGCTTCCGCGAACATAGATTTATTTTCCAGTTGTGTTTTAATTTCAACACTTTAATTAAACGTCTGCTGAATTCTTTTCAGCATTTTTTCTTGTAAGTTTATAATTAAATCATTTATCATTTAAACGCTCTTTATATTTCTTCAAATTTCTATATTTGGACACAGGTTAACAGACCAAATATAATATAATATAATAATATAATATAATATAATATAATATAATATAATATAATATAATATAATATAATATAATATAATATAATATAATATAATATAATATAATACCAATACCAATACCAATACCAATACCAATACATGTTTAGCCACTTTGTGTGTGTGTTTGTGTGTGTGTGTATATATATATATATATATATATATATATATATATATATATATATATATATATATATATATATATATATATATATATATATATATATATATATATATATATATAAGCATTTAACAATATAATAATGTATTTCAGTCCAAAAAAAATACATTTACATTTCACATTTAAAGAAAAATTAACATTATATTATATATTTATATATATTTATTGCTGTATGGGTAATTATGTAAAAAAAAAAAAAAAATTAAATGATCAATATTCTGAAAATGTAGTTAAAAGAACAGATTTCATAAAAATCCTAATTTACGACTCCAGGTGTTTGAAAGCAGCACAGGAGCCACTGCTATGGCGAAAACAAACATTTGTGCAATTAAACCAACTCAAAACCTTAAATACAGCCCAAAAACTAGCCCCGGCCTCCTCTACAATTTAGACAAATATCTTACTGCTCTGGTGTTAACTATTTTACTACAGCTAAATTGCTGGTTCCCCTCCCGCAGAGATAATTAAAGGTTACCTACACATGTGAGACTCAATCTGGACGCGTGTAGTGTGCTCAACAGACAGCAGGTGGCGCCATTGACTCGCGTATCTCTGGTTCACTGGTCGCTTGCTGTTCTCTCTCTCTCTCTCTCTCTCTCTCTCTCTCTCACACACACACACACACACACTCATGTGAGAAGAGTTTCCAGAGAAGCACGAACAGATCGTCCTGAAACCTTCGTATGCATGAGTGAATGTGTGGAGACGGCTGCTTTATTTCTTGACCTCTCACACAGTGTGACACACTCATCAGAGTAAAACGGTGCCATAAATACCACAGGAATGTTGAGCGGCTTACACAGGCCTGAGAAACACCCCCAAACACACACACACACACATGCATGGACACCATTCATTGAGAAATTACTTTATGTCACCATACATTATGGAAAATACTTGTATTTTGTAGCAGCTGGATGCATGATCCTAAATCTGTGAGTCTGTGAGCCGCACCGGCGCTACCAGTCACCCTAAAACCAGCGACACAAATCTGTTAGCCATACAGGGTCAATAAAACATAATGTACTACAGTAGCTATTGTGTTACAGCATGAAAACATGAGGCTTTCACTGGGAGTTTTCCCACTCATTGACATCAATGCTACCGTACTAGAAAAAGGCCACCAAATGAAGTCAAAAACATTGCATATGAATAAGTCAATTCCACAGAGTTTAGTCTCCAGGACATTAACCTCCTGGTCTGACGCCACTTCAGTGTGGTTTTGGTTTACTGTTGTGTTGACAGGAGAATCATCCTCCAGCTCCCAGCCTTTTCTTTCTTTTTTTTTCAGTTCCAATAATTTTATCTTCTTTCCATAAGATTTTTTCAGTTTGTGCTGCAGAGAAATATTGATGCTTTGCTCTAGGAATGGTGTGAGCAATGCACTGTAATGTGAGGTTTGTAGGCTTATAAGATTATTTAATCTTTTTCTAAACGGTTGAGTCTTTCACATTCAGGAAAAAAAAATAAAATGACCTTTTAATGCAAGCCAGATTTATACAAATTATTTCCAAAATAAAAAATTTGGACGTTTCATGTGAGTTTTTCTTCTGCCAAACACAGATGGAGATCTCCGAATTGTTATTGTGTGTGTGTGTATAGATAGATAGTTAGATACAATGTTTCAAATAACTTTTGTGAAAATAAAATGTCAAAATAGGGGTGAAATAATGATCCATCAATGAAACAACATACTTATTCTGACCTGTACTTATATAAAATAATAAGTACTTATCATACTTATTTTATTATTTTAAGTGATTAAAAACGTATAGCTGACAAATGGGCAAAACCTATAGTGGACTGTTGTGTATATTCAAATTTGATGCATTGCAATAATTATTAGCAGATCTACAAAACCAATGACTTTTCAACATCATTGATCATCTAATTTGGTGTGTCATATCTTGATGCCACATATTTGAATATTTAGAAAATAAAAATGCAAATGCAAATAATGATAGTTTGGGTCTGTTCCCATTCAAAGCTTTTAAATGAAGAAGTCATGTTCTTTGATGAAGTTTTATGACGCTTTTTGTAATTTTTAGAGCATTCACTTTCATTGGATACAGCATGAAGAATCTGTTAATCATCATCTTTTGTCTTCCACAGAAGAACAAACATCATGCAGATCTGGAATGTCAAGAGAGGGAGTAAATGAAGACAGAAGTCTCATGAATTTACGGAGTTTTGAGTATTTCAGCTGTCGCCTCGTGCACAGTTACAGTCATCTCTGTAATGAAGGAGTTCCCGTAAGCATCTTGGTGTCTGTCTTTCACAGCGTTTCCTCCTGCTCAGACACTCAGTTCTGGAGCATGGCCACGCAGAATCATAGTTGTTCCACACGCACTCGTCTTTTTAATGATGTTCTGGTGTGCTTTGAGGTGCACTTACTGTTTTGGAAAATTCCTGGACTTGTAATTTTTAAGAACACTGTTTCGGATGAGTTCAAAATGTTCCCGTGATGAACGTTTCATTGGAGATTGCTCTGTATTATGTTAAATGGCTCAAATGCACGAGATGGAGCCCGGGCAAATAGTTTTGCAACCTGAAGAGAAAAGTAGTTTACATGGAGATTTCAAGAATAGGAAAAAAAAACATGATGAATTCACTTGATATTTTGAAACATGCATTGTTTCCGTGACACAATGAAAGATTTGTTTAATTGATAGATAACACACCAACAATTTGGGTAAAGATAAAGATCACTGATGAAGTATTTTGGTTTGATGTTGGGAGATGTTCAACACCGGATGAGTGCAATTCATCAAGCGTTTAGGATCAGTTCTAGAATTCCGTGATGCATCCCGGTTTGCCACTCGGGCGTTGCGGGATGATTGTAATAATTGATCTGTTTAGGACACACACAGACACACACCCACTCGCATCTGCCTTGAGTTTGTCTCGTGTTTTACGCTCTCATTATGCGCACCATCTGGATTCTCCATCACACACCGAGTGTTTCCGATGATTTACGGGAATCAAAGCCTCATGAATGGCTCCATGAGATAGTATCGGGAAGAAAATAAACAGCAGTGTCAAAATAAGCATCAGAACATCAACAGAGCAAAACACGCACGCATGCGCAGAAACGAGAGGTGTGAATTATTTGGGTCTGACCTCCTCCCCTCAAGAAGTCAAAACAAAAGCTATTAATAAATGTTAGTCAGAGTGAACCTGAAAAATAGACATTAAAGAAACAGCGCTACTAAACATCTCTAGCACATGCGATCATTTTCAAGCTGTGCATCGATAAACAGTGTTAAATTCTGCCATTATCTTTCACTTTAATATAGATTTTCTTCTTACAAATGTAAAACTGTTTTGTTTTAAAGCCCTTAAAGGGATAGTTTACCCAAAAAGTTCCTCACCCTCATGTATTTCCAAACATAAGACCTTCGTTCAGCTTCGGAAAACAAAATAAGATATTTCTGATGAAATCCGAGAGCTTTCTGACCCTCCATAGACATAAATGTAAACTGAAATGTTCTCAGAACCAGAAGGACATCGGTAAAACATCCCATGTGACATCAGTGGTTTGACCGTAGTATAAAGAAACTACGAGAACACTGTTTGTGCTGAAATAAAAGAAAAATAATGAGTTTATTCAACAGTTCTTCTCCTCCGAATCACATCTTCCACCATTATCAAGAGTAGGCTACCTCTGCACATAAACAACACATGCACGTGATGCTTCTGACGTGGAACACACATTGGCTGAGCCTTGTTTATGTGCAGAGGAATGTAATGGACATATGGTACTCTTCATAATAGCAGAATAAGTGTTGTTTTTGTTTTCTTTGCACACAAAAAATATTCTCTTAGCTTCGTAAAATTATGTTTGAACTATGATGTCACATGCACTATTTTACTTATGTCCTCACGCGCATGTGATGAATAAAATAAATACTGTTTGTACTGATATCATTGTCATTACTTGTGTTTAATCTCTTTTTTAAGTCGTTTATTTGACAAAAGTGGTCACTAAATAATTCCGAAGATAAAACCAAAAGTGTGATGCTCAGAAATGCTCTACGCGACTATGCCAGATGCTAGACTCCGGACCACCCATTGGGTTCGTCTGTAACCCAAGTGAGTTGCTAAGGCAGCATTTTATAGCATCATTGGCGCGCGCAACCAACTCGATGCCTCACAACGCTGCGCTGCGCGCTCATATGAAGTCCAGAAATGTTGCACGCGACTATGCTGCCCCAAAACGCCGCGCGCTTATGATGCACCAAAATGCTGTCTAGAGAGGCGGCTTACAAGGTTTTGAAACAGAGCCTCGTTTTCTAATGCAGTTTGAGTCTGGTATTTTGGTGTGTGTGTGTGTGTGTGTTTGAGGGGGCACAGTCGGGTTTCTCACCTTGGCTCGCTCTTCGTCACCCCTCCTCTCTCTCTCTCTCTCTCTCTCTCTCTCTCTCAGTGCGCGTGTGTGTCAGTGTGTGTCTGTCTCATGAACGGAACTGACCGCTGCTGCATCTGTGAGTTTCATTCACTAACAGACAACAGGACTAAATCACAATCGATCTGGATTTATTTTCCTCACATTCCCTCTTGAATGAGGTTTAGCGGGTTCAGACGCGATTCGGAGATTCAGGTGAGTTCTCAAACAGTTGAACTGTTGTAATATCTGCATTATGCATTTTGCTATTGTAAATAGACATGTGCATGGTATCATATACAACTCTAGTTGTACAACGCGGGTGAACGAGAGCTTTGCTGAACACAACCAGTTCATTTACAAATGACACTGAATATTCATGCATTAGTTTAGAAAAATGTACCTCGGTATCCATAGTCTTCCTCCAAAGTCCCATGTATTTATACATATGCATATCAGTAAAAATGCACAAATCTGCAATAAATCAATCTACTGTTCCAGATTCATTCACATTATTTATTGTTAAGTTTTACTATTTAAATGTTTTTTCTGTTCTCATGTGAGATGTGTATGTATGTGAGCACCTTAAAAAACACAACAAATTCCTTGTGTTTGCGCACACATGGCAAATCTGATTCTGATTTAAGTGCATTTATTTTTTAATAAAAGCTGGAAAATATTTTCAAATGACTTTATTTAAAATATACATTTATATGCAGTTATTATGCAAACTGATTAATTGTTATTAATTAGTCACCAAGTTAATAAGTTAAAGCAGTGAGATACATATAAATCTAGGGTTCATTTAGTGTGTTTTGTTTATAATTATGAATAATCAGATTATATTAATTAGACAATAATGAGGGTCCTGTGCACTGCTCACTCTCTGACAGGTGGGCAATTAAAGTCTAAATTCTCTCTCTCTCTTTTAATGGTGATTTAACAGAGCACTCCAAACCGTGTTTCGTTCCCGGTCCGTGAGAGATGCCAAGGAAAGCAACTCTTCACGAGTCTTCTTAGGTATGCGTGACAGCGTTGAGATTTCTGCTTCCCCTGATGGACGTGGCACACACACGTTTGTGTGTGTGTTTGTGTGGATTCCTGTGATTTTATTGCAGTGAAGCCCCTCTCTGGTTTCCCCGGGGTCACAGATGAACTGTAGAGTTAAACTTTGGGAAAAACATTTACACCAGCTCAGTTTACTGATCCTGCCCACTGCTGGCCCTCCAGAAAAAGGGGGAAAAAATCAGACGTTTCAGAGCTGTCAAAATGAAAAGCACTGTGTTTGACAGTAAATTCAGAGGTGAAGCAGACAGGGAGAGAGATCTGATAACTAAACCGTGTGTCAGTTTGATTCTTGACCTACTTACAACATCCCAGCTCTCTCTGACAGTACTATATGGAATAGTTCTCCAAAAAAAAAAAAAAGAAGAAAAAGGAAATTCTGTCACAGTTTACTCACCCTCATGTCATTTCAAACTGGTATACGATTTTTTATTCTGTGAAACACAAAAAGAGATGTTTAGCACAATGTTTAAGCTTTCCATACAATGAAAGTAGACAGCCCTTCAGTCCATAAAAAGAACTAAAAAGCACAATAAAAGTCCCGTATAAAGTCTCCGTGCATTATATTCCAGGTCCTCTGAAGCTATCTAAAGCTTTATGTGAAGAACACTCTAAAATCTGTCTTTTTCTTTTTTCAAAAGCATTGATGGTTCCACGAAGGATCTTTAACATCCATGAAACCTTTTCATTACACAAAGGGTTCATTATAGTTGAAAAGTGTTCTTTAGATTATTAAAATGTTCTTCACGCTTAGTTCTCTGAAGAATGTTTCACTGAAAGGTTCTTTACGGAACCAAAAACAGCCTTTTGAAATCTTTACTTTGCGTATTCAAATATTGATATCAATAATACTAAACACCACCGGCTCTCAGATCTTATGTGATGGATAATAATGACATTTTTTATGATGGAAAAATGGAATGTTCCAGCAAAAGATGGAATTTTTTCAGATGCTTTAATTCAGGTGTTCCTCAAACAAAGCTGTTTGACTTGGAATGGTCATATGGTCTACTTTATGATATTTTTATGGTGCTTTTTTATCCATTTTGGAGTCCGGACACCGTATGCTTTCATTGCATGCACAGGGCAGATCGCACATTCTCGAAACATTTTTTGTGTTCCACAGAAGGGAGAAATCCCACAACATGAGGGTGAGTAACTGATGGGCGAAAAGTGAACTCTTTCTTTAATTAGCATACATCATGCACTTTTGTGATAATGCACTGCATGCATATGATTTTGCATCATGTTTTAGCATCATGTTCCTTTCCTCCCGCATTTTAAGACGTAATTGGGCCGTATTTTCAGCGCAGGGCAACATGAGAGCAGCGTTTTTCAACTTCAGTGAAAGGTTTGGATCTGACACAGTCTTGGCTCGGTCCACCTTAGCAGCTAAAGTCAACATGGCCTATATTTCACTCTCCTTCTCTTCCAGCACAGGAAGCTTCATCTGTGTGTGTGTGTGTGTGTGTGTGTGCGCGGACATGACACCCTTTTCTCTTTTGTCGCCAACAAAATAGTCCATACACTAACTTTCACAGCTTTACTGGACTTAACATAAATGCGGTCATATCAGGATTCAAATTTAGCTTGATCTTTTGAGATAAAAGAGTTTTAGTGTATTATTAAAGCAACTTTCAGATTCCAAAACATTTATGAAAGTGTTGCAAACCACTGACTTTAGACAGTTGAATACATCTGAACACATGACCATCCCTACTGCATAAGAGTCAATTGTGGATAACAGCTCATGTTTTACCACTTAATTACTGCTTTTAGTCAAAAAAAAAAAAAAAATACTAATATTTAAGTGGATCTTAGGTTTATTTTAAAAATGTATGATACGACCCCTTTAAGAGTCATTGCGTTGCCTTGAGTGTGTGTTTTGTGTCTGTTTATGCATGTGATTTTAAGCATGTCAAGAGGTCAGGGGTCATAAAATAGCAGGTGACAGCCGTAAAAGTGTAATTGTGGGAGTGTGTGTGCTTGAAGTTATTCTGTGCCATGCAACTCCCTTGCTGTAACTTTTGGGGTGTGCCTACAAACACACACACCCGGAGTGTGTCCAGTCGGAGAGCAGTGTTAAATGATTCAATCTGTTGTAGCCCTGGCACCTTATGACTCTGTACGTGTGTGTGTGTGTGTGTGTGTGTGTGTGCGTGTGCGTGTAGTGCACGAAATGTGTTTGTCAGTATTTGAACACTTCATAAAATTATTTGTGGTTTCCCTCCTGAGTTCAAAGCTGGTGATGCCTAGCGGTGAAATTTTTGTTGTCGAATGGAAAAAGATGTGTACTTATGTGTGAGATTGTGAAAGTCTGCGTGTTATTTTACACAGAACCCATGCATTTAAAAGCCCTAAACCACACACATTGTTTTCATATAAAACAATTGATAATTAATACAAACCAACCAAAGCTATATTTTTTTTTTGCATTTTTTGAATTAAAATAAACATATCTTTATTTTATGCATTTTTTTTTTTTTTTTTTACGGAAAAAGCTTTTGCCAGATTAGTTTTAAAGAACGTCTGGCAGCATTCCTGTCCCCAAAGTAAAATTACAGAAGTGTGATGCAACGCATGATGTATTACTGCACAGATTCTCTAATTATCTTCAAATTATTTTCAAATCAGCAATCAATGCGTGACCCGGTCATCATGTGTATTTTTCTGTGAGTGTGTGTGTGTGTGTGTGTGTGTGTGTGGTTAAGATCAGGTTTTGCTGTTTTAGTCAGGGCTGGGTTTGGTCCGTGTGTGTGAGGGAAGGGTCTGGTCGCAGTGGCTGCATTCTTTTACCAGGCGGTTTTCTTTCCACTCGCACATTTGTAGTCATGCATTTAACTTGTCGGCTTGCTGTATGTGACTTTTTAAGCAGTTTTAACCTTCCCAGGCATGAATGGTTCTTCAAATCTTGTGTGTTGTTGAGGAGAGCGTGCTGCTACTTTAAGTGTCAGATGCACCGTTTTCACCTGCTGGACCAGAAAACAAGTGAAAAAACCTAGACTGGGCCTGAGACTGGATAAAACAGAAATCTGTAGTTATCAACACCTCTTCACCATGTGTAAGGTCAAATCAACACTGATAACTGGTTTTCTGTGGATTAAGTTACGCTGACAGATTGCACACCTCTGACAGAGCACATCTTGTTATTGCAATCTCGAAGTCCTTAAAGGAAAATTTGTATCGAAAACGGGAGTCAGATGAGTGATATACGTGATTATTCTCTGCTGAGATACTCTGGATTAGTTTGCCCTGACCAGTTCTTCTCTCTCTTCCGTTAAAATCAACATGAAACTTAGAAAACTGTATCTATCAGGAATCGACTGGATCTTAAGAAGTGGGAGTTTTATCCAGACTGGAATCAGAGCTGAACAGTGATATTTTAGTGTTACTTATAGTTTTTATTTATTTTTACATTTACAGTTTTGATTTTTAAATGTAGTATTTTTTATACGATTTAAATATCACTGTTAGGTTTCATTTATTTTTATTTCAGTTTTTCGATTATATTTAGTTTTTTATTTATTTCCAGTTTGTAATTTTTATGGTTCTACTTAAACTTAATTCAGTTAGCTGACAAGGTTACATGTTTCATTTTAATTTAGTTTTTCATCTAGTATTTATATTTAATTTTATTTAAATATTATTTGCGTAAACCATTTTTAAAATAGTTTTAGTTAATGGTAATAACCTTTAAATCTGAAATGTATGTAGTTGCCATCTGAGCCTGTGCACTTGTGTTATGTCTCAGTTCTCATAAATTCTGTGTCATGAGTAACACACACACACACACACACACACACACAAACACATGCTCGATGCAGAAACTCGACTCTCCATATTTAGTCATTCTGTGAGAGACGTCCATTTTTCATTGTGATCCATCTCTCTTTCTTTCATTCTCTCATATATCTCATCTCTACTTTGCCGTCTTTTATCTTCAGCCACTATCTGTCTTTTTTTATTCTTCTCCCACATACCACCCCTTTCCTCAGTTCTGTCCATATTTGTCCTTTTGTGTCTCACTAAACCTTTCACCTATTTCTGTCTCATGCTCCCGTATGTGTGTGTGTGTGTGTGTGTGAAATCAGAGGGATGTGTTTTCTTTTTCTCAGAATCTGACGGATCCAACATTAAATGATGTTGTGGCATGGACACACATACACACAGTGTAAACACCAAAAGACCGCACAATCAGAATATGTGTGTATACATACAATGGGGTTCAAACGTCTCAGACCACGTTGACATTTTTTTCCCCCATTTAATTCTGGAAAATAAATAAGACTCAGAAAAATATAAAATTTACCATTTCTGTAGCTCAAACCATGAAACATGGCACTAGCAACAAGAAGCCTATGGGTTTGATTTCCAGAGAATATATATATATATATATATATATATATATATATATATATATATATATATATATATATATATATATATATGCGTGTTATGCATGTTTCTCGGTCTGTTTATGTTATAATGGTCGAGCGAGGTAGAGAAAGAGAGAGGTGGGGGTGAGAGAGTTCGACTGACGGCGTGAGGGTCAAATAATGAGCTTAATTCTCTGTTTGGTGTTTGATGATGTGTGACTGAAGAGGTGTGTATGGAGAGT
Organism: Carassius auratus; assembly: GCF_003368295.1. NCBI lineage: Eukaryota > Metazoa > Chordata > Actinopteri > Cypriniformes > Cyprinidae > Carassius > Carassius auratus. Next base: position 2,277,511 of record NC_039266.1, read on the forward strand.
GAGAGAGAGTTTGGGAGAATGTGACAGAAACAGAGGGAGAAAAGGGGCCATTCAGAGCTTATTGTGTCTTCATATAAAACATATGCTCTATAATTCATCAATCATCAAAAGCACAGGCTTCATAGAATTTAATAATACTAATGCCGGAATATACTTACCTAAAAACTTGAAAAAGGACACAAAATCGCTATAAAAATGTAATAGAATCATAGCTTTGCATTTTTGATTCAGTTAGATAACTGAATGAATGGATTGTGAACTGAATCAACTGAATCATTTTAAAGATCCAACTCAAACCAATGATTCTGACTTCTCTGATTCTCTGATTTTAAGTAAACACACTTTGTATGGTTTCAGAAAACTCGAATGGACTCTTTTGGTTGCTTTTGTGCCATTTTTGATGCTTCACTGTAATCGCATGGGAAGAGCATGCATGACACAGTAACAGGTGTGACGTGAAGCTTTCATGCATCTGAGCCAATTTCTAATCTATTTTTCAGCACAATAATAACAGTTAATTTTTCAGGCTTTTTATCTAATTCGTAAGTTGTGTATAGCATGATTTTACTGTCTTTATTTGAGGGTCCATCTGAACCGTTGCAAAGGGGCCCGAGCAGAAAGAGTCGCATTGATATTCACATCACACACATGCAGTGACAGGTCCTAAGAGAGGAGTTTTACTCTGGTTTCATGGTTCATTGCCCTTTGTAGTGCTGTAGAAGTGTGATTCGGCTCAGATACACACTAATGTCAAACTGTTTCTCATTAACTCTAAACAGCGTGCAGATCTCATCAGATTCCCTCCGGGCTGATCATATGTGCGTCGACCTGCGGATCCAAGCATCAGGAGAGTTTGAGAGTATCGAGTTTATTTCAGTGTCTGTCTGGATCATGGCACATAGGATGCGGAACGGACTTTGACTGCTGATTCCTCCAGCAATAGAGGAAGTATGCTTTCTTTGTTTTAAAACAAGATACATATCACTGTACTGTAGAAATCTTTTTCTGCTTTATGAATCTAGAAAAGCATCTGTGCACAGCAACATTAAATTAAATGTTCTCAGTAAAACCCCTGACCTCCAACTGCCCAAACTCCCCGAGAAAACATGAGGAATCTCAGCATGTTTACCAAGACAAAATTAACCCATCAAATAACATCTGCAGTGTATTTCTGCATGCACGGCTTTCCTAAAATGGCTGAAACGTCTATAAATGAGCATTTCTAAACACTTGCACAATCGTCACTATAATTGTTAAGTTGTTGCATCATCCTCCTGCGTTTGTGCTCTAGTAATTAATAATTCCTTAAATAGTGTGTTTTTGCAAAGATGTGTTCTTACTTTACTAAGTGATCAAATGCTCCACTTTAACTGCAGGCCTATAAAACAGGCGAAGAATCCCACAAATGCACATTGAAACCAGATCTAGAGACTAGAGGGTGAACACTTTTGATTTGGTTTGTGAGCAATCACTTAGCAACCCTAGCAACTGCATAGCGACACTAAAATCTAATTAGAACACCTTTGCAACCGCATAGCAATGTCCTGGCATTCACACACATCAGAGTAACATCATGGCAGTGAATTTTACAAACGATAGCAAAAAGTTCAGCTGCAAAGTATTTAAACAACTCAAATATAAAGTAGATACACATATTTTACAATAATTCACAACTCATTGATGTCCCTTTTTTAGTGTAGTATTTGATTTAGAGCTGTGAGTTTATTAATAAGTAAAAAAACAACATTTTGTCCTAAACTATCTAGCTCCTATTGAGTGACTATTGAATTTATGTTGATTACTGTATGTAACTCTCTGTCTGTTTGGTTAAATTAATTTGATTCATTTTTACATTTATTTTATTTTGTGTTTTACAGCGTATTTACTTATTTAATTTAGTTATTTTTTGTTATTTAAATGTATGATGGAATTTATAGTAATTTTTTTAATGTTTTTATTTGTAAATTTTTTTTACTAATAATTATATATATATATTTTTATTTAGTATTTTTTACATTTTAAAAAGGATAATCTCTACTTTTCACTGACTATTATAAAAAAAAATGGGTTTTAGGCCCTGTTTTTGTACCTTGTTTTCTTCAGTGCACTTGTGTTATGGTATCATTGTAATAACATCATTTTTTGAACATGCTTTCTTTGAAGTACTATATGAATATTGTTGACATTTTGTGCCTTTCCATTTCCAGACACACACTGCAGAGAGTTGGTTCTGGGAAAGTCGTCTATCTGCTGGACGTTTTCTGACCGGGTCGTCTTTCCAAGATATCACACGTACTCCAGTCTGAAGAGACGCTACAGCCATATTTGTTTATTTGACTTCCCCCTCTCTCTGCCATCCATCTGGATACGTTTCTTCCCTTCCCCATCCCACATTCATCATTCCCTCTCGTGACATCATGCAGAGTTTTCAGAACTTGCTTTCTCTGCTTACTCTGTTTCATACGCTTCCCTGGGCCTCCAGTCACAGTCCGAACCCATTCGCCGGGCCTCAAGTGACGCCGACGGACCCCTGCTATGATGAGACGGGCGCCGCCCGCCGATGTATCCCAGAGTTCATCAATGCAGCATTCGGCCAGGAGGTCAGCGTATCAAGTGTATGCGGCCGGCCGCCGTCTCGCTCCTGTAGTTTAGTGGAACGTGACGACCGTCCCGCTGTGCGCGCATGTCAGGTCTGCGACGCATCAGACCCTCGCAACGCACACCCTGCCTCCTACCTCACTGACCTAAACTCCGCCCACAACCTCACCTGCTGGCAGTCTGAGAACCTGCAGGGCTCGCCTCTCAATGTGACACTCACGCTGTCGCTCGGGAAGAAGTTTGAGATCACGTACGTCAGCCTGCAGTTCTGTTCCCCGCGGCCCGAGTCCCTGGCCATCTATAAAAGCATGGATTATGGGCGCACTTGGTCACCTTACCAGTTCTACTCGTCGCAGTGCCGTCGCATGTACAACCGACCCAACAAAGCAACGATCACCAAGCAGAACGAGCAGGAAGCTTTATGCACAGATGGACACACCGATCTCTACCCACTTTCTGGTGGCCTTATCGCTTTTAGCACATTAGACGGACGCCCTTCAGGCAAGGACTTCGACTCAAGCCCTGTTCTGCAGGACTGGGTGACTGTCACTGACATTCGAGTGGTCTTCAGTCGCCCGCAGCACCTTAGAGCACTGCCCATGTCAGGACGTGAGAGCGAAGACCCACTCGGGCCACCTGGAGCGCTGCCTACTTATTACTACGCGGTTGGCGACTTTCAAGTGGGCGGGAGGTGTAAATGTAGTGGCCACGCATCCAGGTGCATGCGAGAGAAGGACGGGAAACTGTTGTGTGAATGCAAACACAACACAGAGGGTCCAGAGTGTGACCGCTGCAAACCATTTCACTACGACCGGCCCTGGCAACGCGCAACAGCGAAAGAAGCCAATGAGTGTTTGCGTAAGTTGCACACAGACCACTTTGTTTCATTTGGGGTGTGACGATAAATAGACTCTGAATTAATCGCAATTCTCTCTATAATTGATTCTCAGCTTAGTTTTTTACAGGAGATGGCAATGCGTGCTTTAGAAACAGCTGTACTCTGCTTGATTTAGGTTCCTTAAACACGTCACTTGAACCTAAAATTATTATTCATAAAGTTTTTAAAGGTTGAAGCAAATTGCAAGTGTGTTTACATTGGGTTGTTTACATGAATCTCGCATCATAAAAGCATAAAAGCTCAAGTGCATTTAACCACTTACATTACTCAGCCGAACGCACAAGTGCTCTTCTTCGTGAACATTTGAGTGTGCAGTTAAAAACTAGCCTAGAACGCCATCTGCTGTTAAAATCTAAGCTCAGAATCAATTCCTGAGAATCGCAATGCATTCGGAAAATCGCTGAATCGATCCATGAATCGATTTATCATCGCACCCCTTGTTCTCATTAAAATTTGGTAGTTGTTCAGTCTTCGTTAGCTGTTCCAGATTTACTTACAGCTTGTACCATCACAAAACCTCTTCTGCCGTTAAAACACTACTTTCAAGATTATTAAAGTCACGCAGTTAAAAATTAGCATTAAAAAGGCATGGACACAGTCACTTTTGCGACTGATCTTATTGCATATGCATTTACAGTAGTTTCCCTTACAGTTGCAAAATTTATAGGAGGAGAGTATTTAAATAAATCTTGGAATGTGATTTACCGAGATTTGCTGTAGTCAGTTTGCTGGTATTTGTCTTATTATTTAAAGACCAAAAAGCATGTCTTTACCCATTTGTTTTTGACATGGATGCGAGTCTTGATCATTTGTGCTGCTCTCTGTAAATTGTGCTGGTCATTATAGAAATGCATTGGGTGTATCTTGAATCACCTCTAGATCATCTGTAGAACTTGCTCGGTGCTCTTATGACATCGTGCTCTCACACTATTTTGTCTTGTTTTGTAAATCTGGCCCCTAGTGAGCTTCCTTGCTAACTGTTGCCTTCATAGGTGTCCTGAAGTCCCATTTGCACCAAGATAACTACACTTATCAAGTTTTAATAATAATTCCTATTCTATGAGAATAACAAAGTTCACACCACAACTGAGGAACAATTCAGAACGATTTTTCAAGTTGATCAATTATAAAACATTGACAGTCAATCAGAATCCACCCAAATCAAGAGCATAAGCATTTAATGTTGCAGATGACAAAATGCCAATGCTTGCTTATAATAAACAGATTGTTATCACTCATTGGCATTGACAATGAAATAATATCGGATTCTTAATAATTATCTTTCTTATTGTGAATAGGCCTTATTTGCCAATGATTTGTACCACTCATCTGGACGTCTCAGCTATGCTACCATCAAATCAATTGTGATGGACACTTGTGGAGAACTGGTATGGTATGTCCTGGATGGTAGAACTTTGCCAAACTATTTATGCAAATTCACAACATATACAAATCTTGACTAAAATAGGCAAAAAAAATTATTACCTTTTAATTACAGTATATGTCGGAATTGAATGAAACGTTATGCTAAATATCACAAAATGTCGCTTGGCCAAACAAATTACAAAAAAAAAAAAAAAAAACAAGACTGGAAATTACCATTTCTCTACCATTACAATACCATTTCTCTCGATCTGTCTGCCATGTTGAATGGACTTTTTCACTGGAGTTTGTTGCAGTGTTTTCTGGAATTGGCTTTTTTGTGAAAGATGAATCAAAATAATATCGAAAGCAGCATATTTACGCTGCTAAGTTAGGTAGACATCTCCCTACATTTTAGAACAGTGCTGCAGTGTGGTGTTACGAAATGATCTCTTGGCAAAATCGTGAAGGCTAATTCTCATCACATCTCACATCTGAACGTGATTTATGAGTTTAACTTAGCCTGTATTGGTATTAATGCTGGATACATTCCATTGAATACATACAGACTGACACTCGAGTGCAGAGCAGAGATTTGTGTTTGTGTATGTCTGTCTTGCAGTATGTTAATCTTTACATAAACCTCTTCTCTTAGCCTGTGTCTGAACAGCCCACGCTCAGAGCCCAACGCTCCTGACAGCAATGAGAGCTCTAGGCCTATTTCACACGTGTGCGAAAGCAGCGTTTATTTATTTTGGCGGCCATATTATCACAGAATTTACACCGGCTGCTGCAGAAGCACCCAAAAATACTCTCACTCTGCAAAAAAAAAGTTTTAAATGCACCTTTGAATTTTTTTTTTTCTTTTGCTACATAGAGTTTTGTAAAGCAATACAAATACTTTATATTTATGAATTTGAATTGGACTTTAATACTACAGTTTGTCACAAATAAATAAATAAATATTGTTAAAAAAAATTTGTTTATTGTACAAACCAACGTTTGGTCAAGAATTATATAACCCCCATGGTGTGACAGCTTAGTTTAGGCTAAATATGTAATTACACTTTCTGGGATAAGTTCAATTTTTAAATGCACATTTTAGTTTAGTTAAGTTTATTACTCTAAACTGTTTGTTTTCACACCATCCATCCATCTATCTATCTATGTACAGTTTTTGGGTACTGTTTTGTACTATATTTTATTTTATTTTATTTTATTTTATTTTATGTTTTAAAGATGCATATACTTGATGGCTCTAATTCTTGTATTCAGCGTCTATTTGTGGATATACAACTATCCATATGTTAAAGATCAGTAGCAGCTGCAGATATTTATCTCATCTTATCTGAAGGCAGTATAATTGCTGAACGAAAAATTAGCCAAATGGTGTAAATGTAATAATTTTTGTGTCAGGAAAGATATATTGTGCCCAAATGCTCCAGTTGGGCAGTCCTGACACTCCATTAGTATCACTAATGTCTCCCATAAATCTCTCTGCCTCGTCTAATTCTTCCTGTCCACTCTGTCTTTTTCCCATGTGCTTCTCTACCGGTTTCAGACCGTTTATTTTTCTTTCGTTTGATTGGCAGCGCCCTGTGTTTGTCTCCTCTCACCTCTGGCTCTCTCTCTCCTTCTGCCATCTGCTGTGGTTTGGTGGCCCCGTCTCTGACTGACCCCACTACACGCTCCACTCCCTCGTTTTCTCGCCTCGACACACGCCAAGGACTCCTGCCGATTTGGTGCCCGACCTGGCAGTGGTTGAGTGTGATCTCGTTAAAATCATCCCGCCATTCAGCTGAGAGAACAAGGACAAAGAGATTAGCAGAGTTACAGCAGACTAATGAGCTGCCGACCACAAACAGAGGCGCTGATGCTCAAATCAAACAGTTTGACTGGAGAACATGTCGAAACTTTTGCTGTTGCTATGCAGTTGCTAGGGTGTTCTGGGTGGCTGTTAGGGTGTTGCTGTGTGGTTGCTGGGGTGTTCTATGTGAGTGTTAGTGTGTTGTTATGCGGTTGCTGGGGTGTTCTAGGTGAGTGTTAATGTGTTGCTATGCTGTTGCTGGGGTGTTCTCGGTGAGTGTTAATGTGTTTCTATGCGGTTGCTGGGGTGTTCTAGGTGAGTGTTAGTGTGTTGCTACGATGTTGTTGGGGTGTTCTAGGTGAGTGTTAATGTGTTGCTATGCTGTTGCTGGGGTGTTCTAGGTGAGTATTAGTGTGTTGCTATGCTGTTGTTGGGGTGTTCTAGGTGAGTGTTAGTGTGTTGCTACGCTGTTGTTGGGGTGTTCTAGGTGAGTGTTAGTGTGTTGCTACGCTGTTGCTGGGGTGTTCTAGGTGAGTGTTAGTGTGTTGCTACGCTGTTGCTGGGGTGTTCTAGGTGAGTGTTAGTGTGTTTCTATGCTGTTGCTGGGGTGTTCTAGGTGAGTGTTAGTGTGTTGCTATGCTGTTGCTGGGGTGTTCTAGGTGAGTGTTACTGTGTTGCTACGCGGTTGCTGGGGTGTTCTAGGTGAGTGTTAGTGTGTTGCTACGCTGTTGCTGGGGTGTTCTAGGTGAGTGTTAGTGTGTTGCTACGCTGTTGCTGGGGTGTTCTAGGTGAGTGTTAGTGTGTTACTTTTCTGTTGCTGGGGTGTTCTAGGTGAGTGTTACTGTGTTGCTATGCGGTTGCTGGGGTGTTCTAGGTGAGTGTTAGTGTGTTGCTATGCTGTTGCTGGGGTGTTCTAGGTGAGTGTTAGTGTGTTGCTATGCGGTTGCTGGGGTGTTCTAGGTGAGTGTTAGTGTGTTGCTATGCTGTTGCTGTGGTGTTCTAGGTGAGTGTTAGTGTGTTGCTACGCTGTTGTTGGGGTGTTCTAGGTGAGTGTTAGTGTGTTGCTATGCTGTTGCTGTGGTGTTCTAGGTGAGTGTTAGTGTGTTGCTACGCTGTTGTTGGGGTGTTCTAGGTGAGTGTTAGTGTGTTGCTACGATGTTGTTGGGGTGTTCTAGGTGAGTGTAAGTGTGTTGCTATACTGTTGCTGGGGTGTTCTAGGTGAGTGTTAGTGTGTTGCTACGCTGTTGCTGGGGTGTTCTAGGTGAGTGTTAGTGTGTTGCTACGCTGTTGCTGGGGTGTTCTAGGTGAGTGTTAGTGTGTTGCTACGCTGTTGTTGGGGTGTTCTAGGTGAGTGTTAGTGTGTTGCTACAAGTTGTTGGGGTGTTCTAGGTGAGTGTTAGTGTGTTGCTACGCTGTTGCTGGGGTGTTCTAGGTGAGTGTAAGTGTGTTGCTATACTGTTGCTGGGGTGTTCTAGGTGAGTGTTCGTGTGTTGCTACGCTGTTGCTGGGGTGTTCTAGGTGAGTGTTAGTGTGTTGCTACGCTGTTGTTGGGGTGTTCTAGGTGAGTGTTAGTGTGTTGCTACAATGTTGTTGGGGTGTTCTAGGTGAGTGTAAGTGTGTTGCTATACTGTTGCTGGGGTGTTCTAGGTGAGTGTAAGTGTGTTGCTATACTGTTGCTGGGGTGTTCTAGGTGAGTTTTAGTGTGTTGCTACGTAGTTGCTGGGGTGTTCTTGGTGAGTGTAAGTGTGTTGCTATACTGTTGCTGGGGTGTTCTAGGTGAGTGTAAGTGTGTTGCTATACTGTTGCTGGGGTGTTCTAGGTGAGTGTTAGTGTGTTGCTACGCTGTTGCTGGGGTGTTCTTGGTGAGTGTAAGTGTGTTGCTATGCTGTTGCTGGGGTGTTCTAGGTGAGTGTCAGTGTGTTGCTATGCTGTTGTTGGGGTGTTCTAGGTGAGTGTTAATGTGTTTCTATGCGGTTGCTGGGGTGTTCTAGGTGAGTTTTATTGTGTTGCTATGCTGTTGCTGGGGTGCTCTAGGTGAGTGTTACTGTGTTGCTATGCTGTTGTTGCTTGGGTGTTCTAGGTGAGTGTTAATGTGTTGCTATGCTGTTGCTGGGGTGCTCTAGGTGAGTGTAAGTGTGTTGCTACGATGTTGTTGGGGTGTTCTAGGTGAGTGTTAGTGTGTTGCTACGATGTTGTTGGGGTGTTCTAGGTGAGTGTAAGTGTGTTGCTATACTGTTGTTGGGGTGTTCTAGGTGAGTGTTAATGTGTTGCTATGCTGTTGCTGGGGTGCTCTAGGTGAGTGTTAGTGTGTTGCTACGATGTTGTTGGGGTGTTCTAGGTGAGTGTAAGTGTGTTGCTATACTGTTGCTGGGGTGTTCTAGGTGAGTGTTAGTGTGTTGCTACGCTGTTGCTGGGGTGTTCTTGGTGAGTGTAAGTGTGTTGCTATACTGTTGCTGGGGTGTTCTAGGTGAGTTTTAGTGTGTTGCTACGTAGTTGCTGGGGTGTTCTTGGTGAGTGTAAGTGTGTTGCTATGCTGTTGCTGGGGTGTTCTAGGTGAGTGTTAGTGTGTTGCTACGCTGTTGCTGGGGTGTTCTTGGTGAGTGTAAGTGTGTTGCTATGCTGTTGCTGGGGTGTTCTAGGTGAGTGTCAGTGTGTTGCTATGCTGTTGTTGGGGTGTTCTAGGTGAGTGTTAATGTGTTTCTATGCGGTTGCTGGGGTGTTCTAGTTGAGTTTTATTGTGTTGCTATGCTGTTGCTGGGGTGCTCTAGGTGAGTGTTAATGTGTTTCTATGCGGTTGCTGGGGTGTTCTAGGCTAGTGTTACTGTGTTGCTATGCTGTTGCTGGGGTGTTCTAGGTGAGTGTTAAGGGGGTCGCACACCGGACGAGAAGCGCAGCGCCGCATCGCGCCAAGTCTTTAAAATTCGAACACATTATTCTCTATGAGTGTACACACACCGGCGGCGCCATTCGCCGTCTGTCCGCAGTGCCCAGCTACGACTCAGAACACTGTTCAAATTTCTGCCACGCCACAGAGTGCCAACTGCATAGTTTTATATTAAAAAACCCAGATGTTATAAACTGAAACTTAAAATAAAATACAGTACATTTGTTTCATTCAAATAAAACATTACAAAGTGTTTGGTTACGTTTTCAATCAGGCTGCACAGTTGCCTAGACAACAGATACAACAAAACAGACTTATTATAACACAGATTCTTTTCATTAATTAACGTTCAAAACTCAGCTTTTATCAATTAAAATCATATATTTAAAATAATAATAATAGATGAAGTTAAATCTCTCCCATCTTGCTGCGAAATTGAGCTCACGCATATAGAATGTGCGCATCCGGTGTGCGATACCTCGAGTTGTCCTACATGTGGCGAGACGCGACGCAGCGCTTCTCGTCCGGTGTGCGACCGCCTTTAATGTGTTGCTATGCGGTTGCTGGAGTGTTCTGAATGGCTGTTAGTACGTTGCTATGGGGTTGCTGGGGTGCTCAGTATTGTTAGTGTTAGCTATGCAGTTTCTAAGATGTTCTAAATGGTAGTTAGTGTATCCTGCCAGGGTATTATGAGATGCTGGTAATGAGTTGCTATGCGGTTTCAGGGGTGTTCTAAGTGCTTGATAGTGTTTTGATATGCAGTTACTAATGATTCCTAAGTGGTTGTTAGTTAGTTGCTATGCGGTTGCTAGGTTAATATAATAAAGTGTGTAAGTATGTTTGTATATGCCAGTCACGGCCACCTGCACAGGACACTGGAAGTATGAGTACTAACCATATCCTCATTAAACACACACACAAGCCCACTTTTACTGCCTTGGATTTCCTATACGTCACAAACCAAAACATGCTGCTTCCGAGGGAAAAAAAACGCCACACAGAGCGTTAATGATATAAAGCTGTGACACTGTAGAGAAACCCTGTAGAGATATGTTTATCTTCCTGTTTATTTGTTAGTCTGCCAGTGATTATGTGTTTTGTAACTAGCTTGTCATTTTGTTTCTTTGCGTGCTACAATTCAAAGGACACATTTGTCGAAGAACTTGTTAAAAAAATTGTTCGTGTTCTTGTAAAACCAAAGCCATCTAGAAATCGGGACTGGATTTCTATATTTCCTGTTCACTCCAGCAGTTTCTAAACAGTCTGAAAGATGCCTGTAAACTAAAAATGCTAAATGCCACCTTTTAGGTTTTGCTTGTCTAAACACATGTAAGCAATTAAGTAAATTAATAAATAAAAGCACTCTCAGCGCCCTATTACTCCGTTTTATGTTAGCATAAGTATCGTGACATTTCAAAACAAATATAAAGCTTATAAAATGTAGCATTTAGTCAGAGATCTCCAGCATGAAATAGCGGCGGCGTGTCTGTAACTCATCAACGTCGCCAGTCTTGCGCTATCGTCCTGTGCCAAACCTTCAGAGAAGAAACATCCAGCTGTTGCCTGTTTCTGGGAGTTTCGAAGTGAGTCACTCTTCAGCAAGTGAAATGCCTGTTTAGTTGAATAGAAGTTTAAAAGATTAAAAACATGTCCGCCAAGGGCCGAGATTGACTTGACTAATCGAACATTTGCCTCTTTTTTTGGTTGTTTTGAATCACCATCCTGTTGTGTTTTTGAAGGGCCTGCCAACAAACCTGGCAGGATTTGTACAGAGTTCTGGAGTTCTTGTTAATCATTTCACTGACAGTTGTTTTATTTTTTATGATATGTCCTTTTTTTCTCATATAGCAATAGGAAGATTTTAGTGAATTGGTTCATTCAGAAATTTTATGCAGTTCACTTTTTGCAAACCACTTGAAGAACATGAACACTTGCTCAGATAATCATTCGAATTAACCGATTAAAAGATTTACTAATTCATGTTGAATACATTTTACACATTACACAAAATGTAAATGTATTTGTGTATGCTCTTACCCTAATAGAGATTCTCATTGTTTTTGTGCAACAAAATACTGTTGTGTGTGCAAAAAAAAAAAAAAAAAAAACACACACACACAAAAAAAAAACATTTGGCTATACTGAGTAGTTAGCCATTTGTTTTCTAGTAGCTTGTTTGTAATTTAAATTATGAGTTGCTTGTAGCTCGACCAGCTACAGTTTCAAAGCAGCTTCACTGCCAAACTGCTGTTTTGACTACACCCAACTCTTCTGTTATGACTTTTCCCAATTTTCCTAATTCTTTTGGAATCTAAAAACACTCGCTTTTCTCTCACAAGCTGAAAACAAAAGATTTGACCGGAGACGTGAGACTTCACGACTCTTTCATGTGTGAACAATCTACGCAACAGGAAACGCCTAATCAATTAGAAACACCTGTGAGCCAAATGTTCTGATATTTATGCTCACATAAAACCAGGGATGGAATTTTAAATGTGCTGTTATTCCTAGTTGATAAAACATATGTGTGTTAAAACGCACAGGTGATGTTCTGTGGAAGGTGTTATTGGTGTTTTTTATTAGTAGCGTTCACTAAGACAAGCATCACCATCACTTTTTCTCATACTTCAGGTTAGTAATTTAAAGAAACACGTAATCTTAAAAACATAATTTATCCCCACCTCCCTCTTAAATTCTGTAATTTATTCACCATCAAGTTGTTCCAAACCTGTATAATTGTATTTCATCTTTACAACACAAAATAAGATACTTTGAAGAATGTGGGTATCCAATCAGTTTATGATCCCCATTGGTATTTTGAAAGTTAGTGGGGAGCCGCAATTAGTAACAGCAGTTAGTATTTTTATATTGCTTAATTGTACAGCAATATTAGTTTAATTATGGCTAGTTTGTACAGTTAATTAATCATATTAATTTAGACATCATGTAGAGTTAAACATGTCTGTGTTCAAATTTATCACAACATTAACTGTAAGATGTATGGGGTTTAAAGAAATGTGTTTTTGGGTGTAGTTCTGTGCATACCTGTAGTGCACGCTCCATCAAACTAAAGTTTCTGCTCTACATAAATGAATTTGGAGCTCTGGGTTTGCTCTAACCTCAGGTTAATAGGTTTGAGTGCTTTCAGCTGTGTTTGGAAAGCTCTTGTAATAGAGGAAGGGTGCCATTGAGAAAGACCCTTGGAACAACTTTAGATTAAGTACCACGCTCAAGGCACAAACGTAGAGCTGGGAGATATCAGCCAACCTGCGCTCGATTCTAAAGCCTTTCCGCTCAAATCAGAGCCCATCTGGAAACACCCTAGAAAGTGCTCATATTTAGACCGTATGCTTTAATAATTCTGTCTCTGTCTTGTGCGTGTGTGAGACTGCGTAGCACTTAATTTGGGTGTGAATATGTGTGCTCTTTTTGTCACGCTTTTGGAATTTCATTTGGAGAAATGCACACACCCTTACAGCGCTCGCGCACACACACATCGCCTGCAGACGTTTATCGAGTTGAATTTGCTGTAATCTCACCCTGTTGACTTTAACCCAGAAACCCCCTGAAACTGCACCCCCTTTTCATCACACACACACACACACACACACACACACACACGCACACACACACACAGAGCAGCAGATGGTGTGTGTGAGGGAATGGCCCAAGCAGGTTTCATTAACCACAGAATTCCATACAAATTGGTCCTGTAATAACACACACACATACACAAACATGGACAAAGTCAAACACTGAAATGGAACAGGTAGGAATTTAAAATCATAAAATGAAAAAGATAAAGCCTTTTAGAGCAAATATTTGAATATTTAAAGGAATTTTTTATATACTGTATAAATATATAAGTGTATATATATATATATATATATATATATATATATATATATATATATATATATATATACACGTGTAGATATATGGCCTTTTTTGTCTTAATAGAATTCTTGAGTTTCATGTTTAATGATTCATTATTTTTTTGCTTTGTAGTTTCACCAGAAAAAAGAGATAAAATGCAAACAAAAATTTGTAGGGATCTAAAGCTTCTCCTGCAGACTGTAAAATCCTTTTAATTATATTGTATGTCTCAAGCAATCATCTTTTTGAGAAAACACCATATGCACATATGTGTGATATGTAACTTCCATCAATGACATGTTCACCCTGTCTTTCTTTATAGCTTGCAATTGTAACCTGCACGCGCGGCGCTGTCGCTTTAACATGGAGTTGTATAAGCTGTCGGGCCGTAAGAGTGGAGGAGTGTGTATGAATTGCAGACACAATACCGCAGGACGCCATTGCCATTACTGCAAAGAGGGATTCTACAGAGATATGGGCAAACCCATCACACACCGCAGAGCCTGCAAAGGTACGACACTCTTCATTCTTTCACTTTTCAGTCTATAGTGAAGATATTTATGGAAGCCTGTTTCCGCAAATCTGGAGTTGAAATCAGAATTTGGTGATAGTCACCATTGTGAAATATAAACTTGCATTTGCAAAACAAAGTTCTAATTGCGAAATATAAACTCTAATTCTGAGAAAAAAGGTCAGAGTGGCCAGTAGCGAGATATAAACTCGGAATTCTGAGAAATAGTCCCCATTGTGAGATATAAACTCGCAATTGTGAGAATTTTTTTTATTGCAGGATAGCTATAGACTTGCAATTCTGGGAAAAAAGGCAGAATTCCCAATGGCGAGATATAAACTTGGAATTGAGAGAAAAACGTTTGAAATGCGGGATATAAACTCCTAATTCTGTGGAAAAAAGGCAGAATTCCAATGGTGAGATATAAACTCGGAATTCTGAGAAATAGTCCCCATTGTGAGATATAAACTCACAATTACAAAACAAAGTTCGAATTGCGTGCGAGAAATGAACCTAGAATTCTGAGAAAAAAGTCAAAAAGGTGAAATATATAATCTCACAATTGTGAGAAATAAAGTCGCAATATCTGAATTGCGAGTTTTAAACTTACAATTCTAAGATATAAAGTCACAATTCTGAGAAATACAGTTGCATTTGCGAGAAACTAAACTCTATAAGTATATATCTGAATAAATATGAATATATATGAATTTATATCTCACAATTCTGACTTTATAACATGCAATTACGATTTTATATCCTGTAATTCTGACGAGTTGTAATATAAAAGTCGCCTTTTTTTATTCAGTTGCAGACACATGCATTCATAAATATTTTTCTTTATCTTCAAAAATCTATTTTTGTTTACATTTTTTCACCTCTAAACTCCAGTAAGTCAAAATTGTGTTTAATTACTTCAAAGTGTTTGCAAGGTCAGCCTCAGCTGTGACATTCAGTGCCCCTAGTGGCAGCATGCTGAATTACAAAATTTATGACTGTTTCCAAACAGATTTTCCCTTCCACTATAAAGACAGGAAGTCCCATCCCAAACAATTTGGGAACGCTCAAATAAACAGGACAATGTTTCTTATTAGTTAACGTGTAATGGGCCGCTGTCAGGTCATTTTTTTGCTGTTTATAGAACCGAGAGCTGCCACAGAGACAAGTATACAAATAATTTGAAGAACTTTGAAATTCAAGTGTGATTTCTGAGGCCATCTGTCAAGTTACAGCGACATGTTATGTGTTGTGTTCCAAAAAATCACTTACAGCTGTTTAAAGTACTTACACAAGCCTCTATAAATGATGGTATTGAGCAACATGGCGATTTTTGGATAATAAGTACATTTATGTATTATTTTTGGGCAGAGTTGTTCAGGTAGTGTGTTCATGAGTTTATGAAAGGCTAATAAAGAATTAAATCATAAAAATGTATCACTAACATAAAACAAATATTTATAATACAGAAAATAAAAACAATCAACTATCAGATATTTTATTTGTTTACATGAAAGCCATTTGACCGTTAACTGATACCAGAGAACCGTGAACATGCAAATGTGTTGATCATTTTACTGAAATATTGACTGAGTAAATATGTAAGAGAGTCGAAGTCAAAGAGGTTCGGCTGATAAAAGAGTTTGTGAAATCCTGGATTAGATTTTTAACACTTATTTTATTTTATTTTATTTCAGACCTTGAAAACTGCAGACTGGATGTGTTTAGACATGATTTTATTGCTACATAAGAGTCACTCGTCTTTATTTTTTGACTGTGTTTCAGTCATTTTTATGGATAGCTCTTTATTTATGGGTGAAAAATGTATTTATGTGCGTCAAATGTTTTATGCACTGTGTTTTCCAGGTTGAAAGCTCCAACATAAAATCAGTAGCACACACATGTATATAAATTAAGATCTAAAAATAGAATAGAGTTCAATAAAACCAGAGCAGGGCCGGTGTGCACTGGGAGCAGGCTGTACATGAAGCTCATATATCTGCTGCCATCACTCCGGCCAAAGCAAACACACATCAGAGTTTGAGAAAAATTGAAGTGTTTGGATAAAAGATGTCTTGTAAGTCGAGAATTCCTGGAAGGAAAAGTCAATCCATAAGTAAAGGGGTTTCTGTAAGTTAAATTGCGAGCAGCGTAAAACGTCTGCTTCCTACAGAACTATCAATCAGTAATTCTGCTTTTGTGGCTGCTGGAAAACTGTGCGATTTCTGTGCCAAGAGTCGAAATTTATTCACCTGGATCAGTGATAAGGTTTAAATGTGCAATATTTAACAGTGATAAAGTGTGTGTGTGTGTGTGTGTGTGTGTGTTTATAAAATATCATTATTATTAATGATATAGAGCCCTATGGATTCAGGGATGTGGAAAACAAGAATGGAATAATGGAATCCAGTCATAAAAATAACATTTACAGTATATTACAGAATATAACTGAATTTGGCAAATGTTGTATAAATAAATCAAAACAATGGGTGTAAATTTAAACAAATTGAAATATGGACTTGTGTCTGTGAATATTACAGCTCAAAAAACTGCTATTTAAATATTAAACGTGTATATCTGTGTTAGAGCAGCATAGTTTGTCATATACACACAGTCTTCATAAAACTGTTATTTTTTGCAGCATGTGTTACCAGTTTGACAAAAATAAAATGTATATTTATTTTCAAGTCTTAATTGTATATTTTATTTTGATTACATTTTAGGGGACTGGTTAAGCTGTTTGTTTGAATGTTTTTTTTTTACCACAATTTTTGATAATAAATAAGTATTAAATCAGAAATATTTATTTCAGAAAAAAAGTAGCGAAAATGCTCATGAATGGTTCAAGTCGTATGGATTGATCCGACATCCTTTTTGATCGTTAATAGTTAAGTAAATCATTAAAATGTTGTCCAGAAAATTTAATTGAAAACACAGAATTTGGGGAAAATAATAAAAGTAGGCCCCTAAAAAGTCAGTTTTATTCCTCTTTCAATAAACTGTTGTTAAAATGTAACACTAAAATTAAATTAATAAACATTAAACCGTTAAAAAATAAAACAGAAAAGTCAGAATTTTTAGAAAGTAAATCTGATTTCTTAGGGCCCTCAAAATTTTATTTTTTTCAACTTTAATAAAATTGTTGTTAAATTCTAATGCTAAAATGTAATTGCTAACATCAAGACAAAGTGCAGGAAAATTCAAACGGAATCCAGAAAAAGCAGAGCACCTTAGCGTCTGAAATTTGCTTCATAAATTAAAAGTCTAGTTGTTTCTGCTGCTCTCTGCTGGTTTGAAATGAACCCAAGAGCGTGTGGTTGAGTGTGTGGTAACAAGAACCAGTGCTGCTCTTGCACAAGAGTGTGTGGCTTCTGAAACTCTTTGGTATGACATTAGTATTTAGACTGAATGAACAACGTGTGTATGTGCGTCAATCACGAACTCTTTTGTGGTGCTGTCAGTGTTAATTTGATAACGCCCATGTTGAGCGCTGAGACCCTTATCAGCGTTACTGTGATACAGCACCTGAGAATTCCTTAAATTCCACCTACACACACACACACACACACACACACACACACACACACACAGATGAAGTCACAGCTCGATCTCCGGAGCGTCCAGCTTCACCTGCAGCTGCCACAGCTGTTCAGACCTTATCTGTTTGTGTGTGTGTGTGTGTGTGTGTGTGTGTGTGTGTTTTGAGAGTCTCAACACAGAGAGGAAACACACATTTTCGCATCAGTGCACATACACATGTAGGCACGTGCTTAAACACTAGAATAGTTATCACTAATAAACACAAAACCATCATTCTAATTAGAAAACTGTCCACTTTTTTTTGCCCAAAATCCACCGTTATCGATGAATCAAATATAATATTGTATATATAAAATAAAAAAATCCCTATTTATTTGAACATTTCTTATTTTCATTTAGTTTAACTAAAAAAAATCTAAAACTTAAATAAAAACTACTACAAACATAACTAAAATGTAAACAGGAAATATAAAATAAAAACTCACTCAGACACTTGTTAAAAATGTATAATATTTTCTAAGTGGTGTACGAATGAAAATAAGACATTAAACATGCCTAAACCTTTATAAGTGGACCTTATTTCTTTGTATTCACACTATACCTGGAAGTGAACTTGGCTCTGGATCACTTCAGTTAGCTTTCCGTTCACACTGTTAACAAATTCAGAAAATGGTTCAGACTTCAGACTTTATTTCTCAGAGTTGTGAACTTATATCTTAGAATTGTTTAAATATCGCAATTCAGATTTTATTTCTCACAATTGTGAGTTTATATTTCGCCTTTCTGACTTTTTTTCTCAGAATTCCAAGTTCATATCTCGCAATTCGAACTTTAGCCACAATATTAAGTTCATTTGGAGTCTTCACATGCAAACTGTAATGAAACATGAATCTATTTTAAATTATATAAATTATTAATAATGTAGTTTCATTTTATTATTAATTTTTTTTTAAATTAAAAATAACTTAACATTTTATTTCATAATACAAATTATTTTATTTTATTTGTCACGATTTGTGATTCCCATACTTTTTTTTGTCATGTCATAGTTTGGATAAGGTTACTATTATTATAAAGCATGCAAAATAGTCATATTAAAGAATAATTAGATATGCACAATCTAGAAGTGTAAGTAGCTCTTGGTCTTGGCATCATAACATGATGTTTTCTGAACCATATTTTCAGTATAATGTTTTGAGTGTTCGAGTTTGTCTCACAGAACATGAAACCTGTTTTCCATGCTGTGACTCTTTGTTTGTTGTTGTCGGAGACTTCGGTTACTATGTGTAATTCCTGTAACACAGCCCCTAATTTAATATAATATTGAGCCATCTGACTTTAAATGAGATATAGCAGTGTGTGTGTGTGTGTGTGTGTGTGTGTGTGTGTGTGGTTACGGGAAGTGTGTAACAAATTGAGTGTCATGGCAATGTTTACGGGTCCAGACGGGGACTAAGGCCATTATTTGGACTTCCCTTTTGCCCCTGTGCCAGAGCTGATCATCTCTCTCTCTCTCTCTCTCTCTCTCTCCAGCATGTGACTGCCATCCGGTGGGAGCTGCAGGTAAAACGTGTAACCAGACGACGGGTCAGTGCCCGTGTAAAGACGGGGTGACTGGTATAACATGCAACCGCTGTGCTAAAGGGTATCAGCAGAGCCGATCGCCCGTCGCCCCGTGCATTAGTGAGTGGCAAACACATTTGTCTACTGTCTACATGAATATGTATTATAAACTTATATTGTTTTTATAAAAACAAGGACTAAAATTAACCAAAAATGACACCCAAACCTAACAGAAAAGTTTTGCATTACAAAAAATAAAAAGCATTATTCACTTTGTTTATGTTTTATTTTTAAGAATCAGGAGGCCCAAGGTAATGATGTATTATTTTATGTCATGGAGTGTTATAGTTTTTTTGTATATTTTTATATGTAGTTGTTTTTAGATTTTGTTTTCATTTTATTTTGATCAATTTCATTTCATTTTAATATATTATATATATATATATATATAATATATATATATATATATATATATATATATATATATATATATATATATAACTATATATATATATATATATATATAGTTATATATATATATATAGGTATATATAGTTTTTTTAGTTAAACTAAGATTAAAAAGAGAATGTTTGTTATAATTTTATTTCAGTTAATGTTTATTTTTTACTGAAATGTTTTTTTTAATGAAAATAGTTTTTATGGTTTTTGAGCGTTCACATGCAAGACAAAACTGCAAACGGCACTGAGACATGAAGCAAATGTGAATTCATGGAAATTATATTTATTTTATTTAATGTAATTTATTTTAACTTAATTTTAAATTCATTTTTATTTTTCTGTTTTGTCTTTGTCTTTTTTTGGTTGTTTCATAGTTCGGATAACTTTACCAATGTTATAAAATATGAAAAAATATTTCATATACGTATAATGATAGTTGTTCTGATTCAGAATCTCCCCAAAGGAATGTTTTGTCAGATTTGTCTCTTTTATATATATATATATATATATATATACACACACACACACACACACACACACACACACACACACACACAAATACACACACACACACACACACTTTTTTTGTCCTCAAACTATAAACAAGTAGGCACTTTTATTCTTGGTATCCTCGTCTTGAGTGAAATCCACAATCACATATCTGATTGGTTGAGCTGCTTTGTCTGGAAACTAATTGCATCATGTCTGGTTGGGACACTGATGTATGTGAAGAACTTTTAGGGACAATTTTGTTTTCAAATTGTAGATAAGTGAATATATAGTTGGCTATCACACATAGTAAGGCAGCAGGTGTGTTTATCACTGTCTGTTACTCAAACACTTTCTCCACACCTGCACTTTAGATTTGGGTTCATGCTTTTATCCAAGTGGCTTACATTGTATCAATCCCATGACCTTTAGTGTCAAATCTTCTGTTTGAGCTACAGGAATGCACAATGACATCATCCTATACATGTCTTTCAGAAATCCCTGTGATAAAGCCAACGGCTGTGATCAGCACTACAGAGGAGCCTGCAGGTTTGCGCACACACACACACACACACACATTCAGGACAGAGTTTAGAGACAGACAGAGGAAGTACCTCTCACTTTTGTGAGGCGTTTCGCTCTGTATCACTGCTGGAAAAGGGGCGGAGAACTCGCAATCTGTCCTTGTCATGAGTGAAAATGAATCAGGGGTGTGTGAAAGTAGAGAAGTGAAGGAATTGTGTGTGTTTTCAACAGCCCTTCTGGGTCAATGAACACTTCACACAGTGTGCCACATGAGCCCTACACACACACACACACACACACACACAGTGGAATCATGCCAACTATTGCAAACACTCACAATACTCCGTTGTAAACACCAGGAAAGGCTTCCTAACTAGCTTAACCAGCAAGTGGTCCTTGGTAAACCAACTTACTAGTTGCATGCTAGTTCACCAGCATCCATTCTGGTGACACACGGATGAATGGATGGATGGATAGATAGATGGATGGACGGACAGATGGATGGATGGATAGAAGGACAGGCGAATAGATGGATGGGGGGATGGATGGAAGGATAGATAGATGGGAGAACAGATGGATAGATGGATGGATGGATGGGTGAACAGTGCACAGTGCATTTTAATTCTAATAGAATTTTAATTAAAATGTTTCTGTGTTTCTAGATTGTGACTCGTACTGTAAACCACTGAAGGGAAATCTCAAGATAAACATGAAGAAATACTGCAAAAAGGACTACGGTACTTTATCTCTCATTCTGTTCTCTCCTTTTAGTCCCTTTATATTTAAGAAGCATTTGTTGTGATCTAATGCAAAATCAAGCATTAATCGTATCTGGTGTAATGTCTTCATGTGTAATGTGTGTGTGTGTGTGTGTGTGTGTAGCTGTCCAGGTCAGTGTGTTGGACATGGAGACCGTCGGAGATTGGGCCAAATTTTCGGTCAGCCTGGTGTCTGTGTACAAGAGCCGCGGAGAACCGCTGAAGAGAGGCGATCACGTGCTGTGGGTCCATATGAAGGATCTGGCCTGCAAATGTCCGCGGATACACATGGGCAAACGCTTCCTCATCCTGGGCACGAGCGAGGGCACCGCGAGCCCCGAACACCCGGGACTCCTGGCCGACAAAAACAGCCTGGTCATTCAGTGGAGGGACATTTGGACTCGACGACTGCGCAAGTTCCAGCGCAAGGAGAAGAAAGGCAAGTGCAGCAAAGCATGATGGGATGGCAGGGAACTCTTTATTATTGACCACTGTCCAGCATACGCAGGAGACTGAGAGAGCGAACTCTACGTATCGTCGTTTCCAGTGTGTTAGTTGACATCGTCCTGTTGGTCAGCCTTCTAAAGGGACCGTTAAAAAGACTGTTTCTAATCACACACACCACTGAATCTCTCTCTCTCTCTCTCACACACACAAACACACAGACACACATGCTGTAGTTCGACTGAGCTGCACACGGACTGATTCCATTTCCTCTCCAAGCCACAATTTAATCAATCAAATATGAAATGTGTCCTCAAATTACAAATCAGGGGAACGGTTCTGTCCGCATCTGGTTCGGTTCTAGTCTTTGTGGCCTTCATCAGATGGTCACACTGGTGTTCACCACATGCTGCTCGCTTCAGTGCTGAAAACCTCAAAATCTCCATCATCTTCGTCATCATCATCGGCCTGGATCATTTCACTTTTGAAGAGCTTATTAAGAGCGCTCGTATCTGTGGGTTGTGTGTCGTACGTGTGGATGTGTGTACTTTGATACAGAAGGATCTAGTGCAGAACAGAGCGAATGTCTGTTAGCAGACAGAAACATACTCAAGCGCAAGTATGCAAATGCACGAATGCCTGGCAAACATAGTTTCACTGTGCATTTTTAACATGCTTTTTTGAGTTACTGTGGCAGGAACAAATGTCTGTCATTAAAGGGATAGTTCACCCAAAATTTAACCAAAATGAATATTTTGTCATCATTTTACTCGCTCTCATGTTGTTCCAAACCCATAGTGTGTTATTCTATTCTGTGGAACGCAAGAGGAAAATTTCCCTCTTTTCCATATAAAAACAGGCTGTAAAGCACCACAAGATGACAAAAAAGCACTGTCAAAGAAATCCATTTAGAGACTGAGTTAAATACAAGCACAATTGAGAGAAGATTATTAGTTAATAATGGCTTTTTAACAGCTTCTTATGGCTTTAGAAGACTTTTGGTATCTTTTTTTAAAGGAATAGTTCACCCAAGAATCAAAAATACCCATATTTCTTCTGTGGTCCACAAACAAAGGCTGTTTTCAATGAAGTTGGTATCCAAAACGTTGTGGTTCCCATTGATTTCCATTGGATGGATGAACATTGCAATAGAAGTCAGTGGGAACCGAAACGGTTTGGCTACCAGCTGTCCCCAACATTCTTTAAAATATCTTCTTTCATTCTTCTTCAGAAAAAAAAAAAGTCGGACAGGTTTGAATTACTTGAGGGTGAGTCAGTGATAACAGAATTTCCATTTTTGGTTGAACTACAACCAGTTGTGTCATGTTCAGGTCACTAGAAATAAAAATATCTAACATGATCTAGCTTAAGATTGAATACACCACACAATATGTGTTCAGACTCGCCTCATAAATATCAAATATGTTTCATCTCCTTTAAAAAATGAATTCATAATCTGAAACTAAAAAATGTAGACTGCCCAAAGCCTCTGATCAACTCATTCAGACTGTAAATTGGAGAAAAGATCTGGGCAAAAGTTGTGCAGTGTGTGTTTACTTACCTGTGTTGATGCTAAAGCATCATAGCTCCCCTTGTGGCAGTGATGAGTATAGCTTCATGAATTACATTCTGCTGCATTACTGAATCTAATGACATGTGAAATTGAGAGTGTTTGCATGCTTGTGTAGAGCACCTTTCAGGGCTAATGCTCTGTCCTAATGTTTCTCTCTCTCTTCTACTACTGAATATCTGTGTTTTTATCTGCCGTCTGTCCATTATAAAAGACAAGACAAAGATGAAAATAATGATGTGTATGAAAACACATGTGACCCTGGAGCACAAAAGCAGTCTTGAGTCTCTGGGGTATATTTGTAGCAATAGCCAAAAATACATTGTATGGGTCAAAATTATTGCTTTTTGTTTTATGTCCCAAATTTCCTACAGTAAATATATAAGAAAGTCATTTTTGATTAGAATTGCTAAAGACTTAATTTGAACAACTTCAAAGGCGGTTTTCTCAGTATTTAGAATTGTTGTTGTATCTCAGCCAAATATTATTATATCCTAACAAACAATGCATCAACTGAAAAATTATTTATTCAGCTTGTAAGATGATGTATGAATCTCAATTTAGAAAAATGTACCCTTATGACTGGTTTTGTGGTCCAGGGTCACACATAAACATACTTTTTTTTTCTTTTTCTTTTTTTTTTCTATTTACAAATGCATTAGTTTGCATTGTGTTTGTTAGTTGCAAATGCATTAGTTTGCATTGCATTTTCACACTTTAATGATATTTGGTGTGTCTCTATGCAGCAGCTGACTTGAACAACCGAGATCATGTTCTCCAGCATGATTTGACTGATAATGCCCACATATATTTCATACTAGAAGTAGTGCCATTTTTTAATTTTAAATATCCCTTCTACATTTTTCATCACAACTTGGCTTTTTATGTTTTTTTTTTTCCAATCCTTTGTTTATTTCTAGCATTAAATAAAAATGCCAGAATTGAATCTTTTAAACTTTCGGACCTCAATGTATCTGCATTGTATGATGTACAGTACGATATTGTCTCCTGTGTCAGTAATATTACAGAGGAAATCACAGTGAAGCAATAACTAGTAGATATAGATTCATTCTGATCATGTTGAGATGAATTTTAATGCAAAAACTTTGGTTTACTCTGTCTTTGCTGCATTAAGAAGTAAACAGTCCTTTTTATTGGTAAAAAACACCGCCTGGTTCCACCCATCAAACAAGTCTCATTTTCTGAGAGAGAGATGAATGAATAAATAAATGTTTATTGTTAGGATAACAGGATTTTTAAAATTGTTTTACTATTTTATGTTGATAGTCAATGTTGATCGTTCTCTTTATGCCAATGTTAAACTAACAGACGAGTTAACTGAACTAGTGTTAAACTGTTAATACAAGCATCCATAGATTCACTACAGTAAACTCTCTCACACATCATGATGCACACTGACTTCAGTATGTGCTGTCCACTGAGTGCTAGTGACGGGACAAATTCATCAGTATATACACACTTTAGCTACTTATTTTTAATTCCACACAATAAAAGTACTTTTCAAATACTTGGACTAGGGATATGTACAGATTGGAATACTATTACCGAACTATAATATTATTCATTATTTATGCTAAAAACTGCTTCACACATTTCGTTCAAAAATCAGCAGTAAGCAGTGTGATAATATCACATTGTATGTGTAACAATGTATCCCACAATGCAATGCAGTGACATATTATGCACAGGTAATATAATACAACAGACATTGGGTTAAAAATTCAAAACAACCAAGATGACAACAGGACAGCCTTCGCATAATGATGTCATGTGAGAACACAGTACACTGTATTTGACAGAATGCTGTGTATGTGTTTTTTTCTTTATCCAAAGTGACAAATCGGAATAACACAAGCAGAATCGACTAACCCGAGGGATGAAACAGGTATAACAAATGCTAGAGTAGAAACTAGTATGCCATCCTGAACTTAGCCTAGTTTGCAGAGATGCCTTGACGAAGGAAATGTCATTTCCACAGCAATTTCCATTTTCGTTTTACTCCTGGAAGGGGTTTGGATTAGAGACTATAAACATATGAAAGCTTTCTCGCCGCAAGAGCGGTGTAGATTACTGCTTCTAATGACCCTGATGTCATTAAGTAAATGAAGAATTAGAGAAAGACTGAATTGTGTTTCTGGAGGGAATCGGCAGACGTGCAGAAGTTGCTCTGTCTGTTACTGCTTGTGCGAATGTATATGTGTTTATAGTTTGTGTGCAAAAGTTTGGGCACCATTGCCACAATTCATGTCCGGGTGATTCAGTCTTGCATTGGCATCCCAACTGGGCATGTGTGAAATTAGCTTTTAAGAAACGCAGCAGATAAACAGCTCGAAAACTAGCATCAATATGGCAGAGGACGTTGAATTCAGCCACAGACATTTGCACACAACTTTATATTTTGACATATCTGTGTATAAATGAGTATTTGTGTGTATTCACTTCCATTAGTCTGAATGTGAGGTGTGTATGTGTGTGTGTATGAACATGTACATGAGTAAATGTGCAGTTTGATGAACTTTATGTGTTTCTGCATGAGGAACATTCCTCTTCTGACGTACAGAGAGAGTTTCTCTCCTTCTCATCACCTGTTTTATTTGCTGTCTCTGTAACTGCAATGACCACTGAATTAATCAAATATACAAATAAATTATTAGTTGATGTACAATTTTGTCCTGGAATTTATCAGCTGTGATTAGTTCTGTATCACTTAAATTGACATATGAAATCTAATCAAATATGCAACGCCACAATAAAAGGTAGGCCATCTTTTCCATATAAAATGTATGTATGTAAGGTAAGGTATCGTAATAGGTTTGAAATGCCACCTATAGAAATGTATATTTAGTTCTACATCCATGCATTTGGCAGATGCTTTTATTTAAAGTGACACTGCATTCATCCTATGTTGCATTTGGTTGTATTGGAATTCAGTAAATTCCTTTCCCCATCTTTCCAATTCATTTGGTGGCCATTTCAACTTCAATTCACCATTTAGTTCTGAATTTTGCACATATATGGATAAACAAGGGCTTTGCTTTCCAGATGATTTCTGTCCTTCATAACCAACCAATCCAAAGTCCAGTAGAACTGTGAGTGAATCATATAAAGCTGCCGAAAGAACCACAAGAAAGAAAAGATTCACATTCTACAAACAACTCCAAGCTTGTGTGTTTGTGCATGTGTATGTTCTCTAAAACCAGAGTGAGTGATTTTTGGTAACTTTCCGACATGGTTTGCAGGGTCAAAGCAGATTTAGAATAATAAAAAGCACATGTGAGAAAGAAATGAAGCTCGCAGATTCCATTCAGAGTCAATTAGAAAGAACTGCACTTCACGAAGATGAAGAAAACCAATGGCAGCCGTTGTTAAATACTCTCAAACTTAAGATCAGCTCATGCTACTGTCTTTATTTTTGTTCTGATGAGTTTCAAATCAAATCCAAATCAAACCATTACAGATGTAAGATATTATTTGACCAGGTTTTCCAGGAGTTTTCATGTTTCATGTTGAAGCAGTTTAATCATATACAGGTTCAAATGTGTGTAAACACTAGCAGGTTTCTGTCGGGCTGTATACATTACACTGACGTTTCTTAATATTTATACACGAGAGCGTACAGGGAGTTTGGAGAATTTAGGTGCTATTACTGTGTTTTCTCAGGTGTTTGTGCTGTTGATCTTAGAGAATGAGTCTGCTTAGATTGGCTAAGCACTCACACAACACACACACACACACACACACACACGCCGCTCTGCCTTTACACCAGAGGAAACTCATCTGACACTTCCTGTGTGTTTCAGCAACCAGCTGATGACTAATGAATGACTCAGAAGGACTCGTTAAGGAACAGCAAGCTTCATGAGGATGCTAAACTCTTAAAAATAAATGTTCTTCAAAGGATCTCTTTAGGTTCAGACCTGAGTCATATAATCAAGAGCCATTTTGGCTGTGGTTCTTGGGTTGCTACATTTTATTTGGAAGATTACAATTTTCTTTTTTTTTAGTTGTGTAGAGCATGTTTCAGGCCTGAGGTCGCTCTGACGCTGTCCTTTCATTTGTGCAGAACCAAAACCTAAAGCTTAAAACTTTAACACTGTTCTTTTTTTTTTGTACCCTGCATGCAATGCTATTTCCTTGAGGAAATGCAAATCTTCTTGGAGTCTTTCTTTTGAAGAGTGTACAGTATATGTGTGCCAAGTTCAGGATCTGGGCTGCAAACACAATGGTTGCAGTTTCACATCCAAGTATACAGGGGCGACCCAGGACCTGGAGAGTAACATAGATTACAATCACTCTTTGTCACCATTGTACCCTTCAGCAGGACATTTAACTCCAAGCTGCTCCAGAGGGACAGAACCTGCAATTAGCGTACTGTAGGTCATTTAAGATACAAAGCGTCTGCTAAAAGCCAAGCATTTAAGGTGAAATAGCCCCTCAAAGTGCTGTAACATCATCTCAGTAAATTCATTAGTCTGAGTTTGCTGGAGTTGAAAAAGAACACAAAGCTCTGTAGCATGAAGACGACGGGAGCAAATTTAATCTTTTTTGTCTTAAAGGGACAGTGTACCCAAAAATGGAATTGCTGTTCATTTATTCACCCTCAGGATATCAAAGATTACTGTTTTTCTTCAGCAGAAGAGTATAGCATATTTTCAGCAACTACCGTCAATTTGAGAGTCAAAAAAGCACGTACAGACAACACAAAATGAATACTCGTAGCTCCTGACTTGAGGTCTTATGAAGTGAAATGATCAGTATGTGCAAGAAACTGAACATTATTTACAACATTAATACCTGTAATCCAGAGCAAATGGGGAAATATTATTCTTTTCTGTGAACTCATTCATTCGTTCATACAGTTCTAATGACTGATTAACTTAGTCGCGGGAAATGGGCAACTGTTTAACTATTGGGGGAAACAAAATTGGCGTCTATTTTCACTATGAAATTGCAATTACCTGGTATTGTTGGCAGATTGTGATTGAGCTAGTCAACATTTCAAAAGATAGCTGCCAATCATCTTATTCAGAGGTGTAGATGGTAAAGCATGTGTCATTCTATTCCAATTGATGCAATTGACATGGGTTTGAATCTGCCTTTTGGCAATTTTTTTTCTCCCTTGTCAAATTTCAAATCACATCAGAAAAGCATTCTTTTTTTATAACATTGAAGAAAATCATCAGAAAGTTGAAAATAAAATATTGGGTATGGTAAGGGTAGGTGTAGGGGAGGTCTTTTTTCCCAATAAGCTGGCATCCATTTAATAATTTGAATTAAAATTTACACTCAATTTACACTCAACTAATACTGGTTTATAATGTATTACAATGCTGAGGTGCATATCATTGCAACTATTTGCAATTAGTAATTAGCAAAATATCCTTCTATTTTTAATCGTTCCCCCCTAACTATTGAAAGATTTTACTAAATATTTGTTAATTAATAATGTTTTCAAGTCAAAAGTAAATATGCATACAATATAGTTATTTTAATATATCTTACTGTTATTTATTGTAAGTAAATTAATAAATAAAATCAGACTTACTAATAGGCTTTCCCAATCTTATTTGCGTGCTGTTGCATGACATGAAGGGATTTTTTATTTTTTTATTTTTTTTACAACATACAACAACTGCAGATGAATCTTAACCTAACCAAAATAAAGACAGATGAAGCTAGATGCCCGACTCCAGACCCAAATAAACACTAAATCTTTATAAATGGGTGAACTGTCCCTTAAACATTGTCTCTTCTTTAACTTCTCTCGTTAGCAGTTTTTGGTTTGTGGTACAAGAACCTCCACACATACTAACCCTCTCTCTCTCTCTCTCTCTCTCTCTCAAGTTACTGGGTTTAAAGTGGAAACTTCATCCTTTATTTCAACACGTATCAATTAAAGCACATCTTGAGGATTACCAAAGCACACACACACTAATGCTGAGCTTCTACAATTAGAAATTTAGTCTCTCTCCTCCCAAGAGCAATTCCCAAGTCTGTGTATCTCATTAGCTGGTGAAGAGAGACACAGCATTCGCTCTAATCACTTCAACACATTTAGTGAAAAATACACAAGGACCCTTGAAACCATGTCTCGCACAAGTAGTTTGAACACCATCACAAGTGGAGCAATTTTACTTAAAGTTTTCATGTTCTTGCTGGCCTTAGATCAGACAAAAGAAACAAATATTCATACTTGTTTAATATTCTACTTTCATATATATTTATGCTTTAAACTATAGCTTTTAATATTGATTCATCTCTGAGCTATTTATAAGGACTCAGGATCAGTTGAACCATTGTTTCACAAAATGAATCACGGTATTGAATACGGTCCAAATCAGAGCGTAGCCTAAATCGCAAATCAATTTGTTTCAGATTGAGATGTCAAAGCACGTATCGTGAATCATTTGATTTCGATAGGAACTTAGTATTGGGTTGGTGAATCATTTTGCGAATTGAAAAATGTGTGATACGCGCTCCGAAGTCACAATCTAAAATGATGGTTTGCAAATCATTATTTAGGTGGGAGCTTCACAGGTTTACAAATCTTTTGATTCATATCAGAACATCGGAGCGGTTCAGTGAATCTTTTGATTCAGATCGGAACATCAGACCAGATTTGTGAATCTTTTGATTCATATCAGAACATTGGAGCGGTTCAGTGAATCTTTTGATTCAGATCGGAACATCAGACCAGATTTGTGAATCTTTTGATTCATATCAGAACATCGGAGCGGTTCAGTGAATCTTTTGATTCAGATCGGAACATCAGACCAGATTTGTGAATCTTTTGATTCATATCAGAACATCGGAGCGGTTCAGTAAATCTTTTGATTCAGATCGGAACATCAGACCAGATTTGTGAATCTTTTGATTCATATCAGAACATTGGAGCGGTTCAGTGAATCTTTTGATTCAGATCGGAACATCAGACCAGATTTGTGAATCTTTTGATTAATATCAGAACATTGGAGCGGTTCAGTGAATCTTTTGATTCAGATCGGAACATCAGACCAGATTTGTGAATCTTTTGATTAATATCAGAACATCGGAGCGGTTCAGTGAATCTTTTGATTCAGATCGGAACATCAGACCAGATTTGTGAATCTTTTGATTCAGACTGAAACATCGTAGCGGTCTCGTGAATCTTTCGATTCATATAAGAGCAACATAGTGGTTTTGTGAATCTATTAATTCAGATCGGAAGATCAGAACATCAGAACAGGTTTGTGAATCTTTTGATTCAGATCGGAACATCGGAGCGGTATCGTGAATCTTTTGATTCAAATCGGATTGGGTTTGTGAAACTTTTGATTCAGATCACAAAATCGGAGCAGGGGGTCGTGAATCTTTTCATTCAAATAGGAACTTCGTAGCTGGTGTGCAAATCTTTTTATTCAGATCAGGATTTCAGAGCAAGTATCGTGAATCAAATAAAATAGTTAAACTATTGTTAGTGTAGTAAAACCAAGGGATGTGTTTCCAGGTTAACAACAAAAAAGAAATACATTTACAACTTAAAAGTGCACATATTAAAAAAATATAGAATTTTTTTTTTTTTTTTTTTGCTTTAGGATTAACAGAGCTTTGGATAGTTTCCATATAATTAGATAAACTCTCATTAATGAAAAGAGAGGTTTATGTATGTGAAAGTGTGGCAGGTACAGTGTCTGCTGCTGTAATTTTGTTGGTTTTACATAATCACAATTGTGTTATTATTGTCTGATTAATAGGCTATGCTAACATAAAAAGCCCTCTTTATGAATTATGATTAGCTAGGCTAGTATAACTATAAATAAAGACTTGAAAACATGTAACATAAACTCAACTCTCATCTTGCTTTTAAACCTTGTAGTGCATTAGCGCCATTGATTTCCATTGCAAGTGTTTTATTGTTTATTTTATTTTATTTTGTAAAAGTTCAAGTTTATCTAGAGCCCAAGTTCTGTTTAACCTGGAGTATAAAATATAATGTACATGAGTATTGCAGTGAGCGATTAAACAGCTCACAGGTGCTTTGAATTAAAGCCAGTCTTTTTATACAGTGTGTGTGTTTTTCAGAGATGCGCTGTGTGTTGTGTGTGACTTTGAAGTGCTGTGTTATGTCGAACTTTTCCTCGCGTGTTCCCGTGTCCTGCCTGCCTCAGCTCCCCCACAGCGTCTGGGATTTAACTTGGCAATTCCAGAACCTTCCATTTCTTCTTTTTTTCGATTTGCTCGGCATGATTGAAGGAATTTGTTCAAACAGACTCGTATCACATCTCAGCCAGTGTTCAGCCTAAACGCACGCAAAACACTCTCTGGACAGTCCAGAGGAAGAATCTACTCTGCGATGAGACCAGATTTGATTGTGAATATTTATCACGATGTTTGTCGTTCGCTGACCGCAGTGCTGTTAAACTCAAAAGGACAGAAGGGAAAAGAAGTGGCACTGTAACATGCCATCCGTGGGACTGAGATGATCTTTCAACATGACAGTGACCCATAACATGCCATAAAGCTGACGTGAGAGTGACTCCAAACCGAAAGATTAATGTCCCGGTGCAGTATTCAGTCCAACTCAGCATCTGCAGAAGAACTTAAGCTTCCTTCCAACCTGATGGAGAGTTTTTCATCCTGCCAAGAAGAATGAACACACGAGAGCCAAGATATGAAACAAAGCTGAAGAGACTCTGATTACGGTTCAACTTTGCTCTGTTTTTATGTATTTGGTGTTTTGTATTCCCTCCATCTGTCTGCAGTGTCTCAGAGACCAGAACACACTAACAACAAATGCATAGTAGTAACCTCAGCTGCTTTAAAAACGACCCAGAACAACCTATGAGGACCTAAACAACTGCATAGCGAAGCAGATAAAAATTTACCACTTTGCAAGATGCAGTGTCCCAATTTACTAGAAAAAGCCAGAAGGAACAAAAAATGGGTACTTATACGTTTTTAAATCTCTGTGTGTTTATTACAACAACCAATATTCTTTCAAAAAAAACAAAAAACAAAAAAATACTGGGGGATACAAGACACTGATAATTTGTTTAAAGCATAAATTGTGTTGGTAGAATTGATTTATTTGTATTTATATTTTTGTATTGATTTAATTGTATATAAATCACTATTCACCAAAAGAGTGTCACACTTTTGCTGACTTCACCCTTGCTATTGGATAAATTGTCAGTGGGCGGAGTCACACGGACCAAATCAAAAACAGACATTCGGACACGGAAGGAGGAACAGGCTGTTGTTGTTTTTTAGAGAAACAATGTGAACTTATTATGTATTATTATTATGTATTATGTTAGCATGTTTCCTAAATATCTGCAGACATAGTATTTTTATACGTTAGTACAGTCCAAAAAATACATACAGCACCTTTAATGTGAGGTTGACAGAATTGAGTTGTATTCATATAATGGTGAGAAGTGTTTCTGTAAGGTGTCTGTAAAGTCATTTCAGAAGAGGAGATGAATTTGACTTTTTTATTTAGAACAACACACATTGATGAATAATTCACAATGACTCCAAGAACATGTAAAAGTGGGGGTTTTTTGGATTATTTTGCTGAGCATCCACACCTGACCTGTGCACGTTGTTTGTCGCGTTCTCATGCGTTCACAAACGTTCAGAGGCTTCTGAGGATGCAAAGCCACGTCTCCATGGAGCCCAGGAGGAGGAGCTTCCACGGTGCTATGGGAAAACAATCTGGACAATCTGAAGGACAGACAGAAGAAGCGCAACAAAAGGCTTTAAGAGCGGCAGACAGCTCGTTCAGACCCCGAGCGCGTATGTGTGAGGCATTGTCTACATACTCTCCATCCATCACGCGGTCAGGTGGCTCTCTCCCACTCTCAGCATTCTCTACAGCGCTCTTTCTGCAGCATGAAATCAATTTTTAGCTCCTCATTTCCTTTGCCAAGAAAAGAGGCAAGTCTGCCAGACACACACACACACACACACACACATTCCTCCTGTATTCCCAGTGGTCTTGTTAGGTGGAGTCTGGGTTTAATTTTTGCCTAATTTAAAATAAGCTGCCTTTTAGTTTAGTGATGATGATCCTAAAACTTTTCAAACACACACACGCACACACGGTGATCAAAGATGCACTCGCACACACACTGTCTTCATTGTCTAGACCACCCAGTGTGTGTGTGTGTGTGTGTGTTTGTGAGGGGCTACTTAGTTGGGGAGCAAAATTTCTTCAAAAGTTAAAGGCTTTTAGGGAACACCCATGGACATTCTTTATTGAAAGATTGTTATAAAGTCGTTTTTTTTTTTTATTAGTAATTTTTTTTCTTCTAATTTCAATATTTCAAGATGTCATGTTTAATTCAGTGTGTTACTTGCAATTTCTTTGTAACTTATCGTGTAATTTATTAGCATCTAAAAAAAAGGATTGAATTATGGAGTAATTTATTTTATTATTTGTATTTATTTATTTGTATTTATTTGTTGTTTTCATGTAAGAGTGCTGAACATGTTCTTTAAAGGTTTGGGTTAAGCCTGTTGGAATAATTAATTTTATATACAATTTATATAAAATAATTTTTTAGTAGAACATTATAACTTTGTTATGTCTTCATTTATATAGATAAATGAGTGTAAATGAGTTTTTTCTTTGCATTTAATGTGGTAATTCTCATATGGCATACAAGCAGTTTTCCAATGATGTTTGATGTTTTGGTGGAAAATTCTGAGGTGAAGACAGTCTATTTCCAGTAAAGTGTTCCCGATATTCCATTGGAATGTTTCTGATGTTCCAGTGGAATGTTTGTGATGTTCTGCTAGAATTAACATTTCTGGAGCGTTTCAGATGGCTGTCCAAAATCCAGTACGTTATCCCGCTTGTATTTCTCTCATTATTCTGCCCTCGTTTCTCTCAGTGTCGGAGGAAAACAGAAGGAGAGGCTGAAGAGAGAAGATGTTGTGACGGAATTTTCATCATCTCTCCTGTGATTGGTGTCGGAGCGAGCGGTCGGATCCAAAGAGGCTTTGTGTCATTATCACGGCCTGTTGAGTGACACGCGCGCACACACACATGAGCCGCGCCGCTGCAGGTGCAGGATCCTGGAATGTGTTTGAAATGATGTTCACCTGCAGGGGCCGTGAGAACCTGAGGGACTCAACAGAAACACGAACTCCTCAGAGATCAAAGGTCAGAGGTCATCTTCCTGCTCTCATGTGAAATATCCAGTCTGGATATTGAGACACACACACACACACACACACACATACTAGAGCATTTCAGTACAAATCTTGAACAGGTGCAGCGAGCGCCTCACAGTCAGGATATGAGGAGAAACTTTATGCGAAGGCCTGGATGCCGATCTACGCATGAACATGAAGTAAACACTTCTAGTGACGCAAACTTGATTTCATGCATCTAGTTCTGAAATGTGTCTGAATTCAAATCATGATAACAATGCAATGTTGCATTTTTAGTTTTTTAGCCAAATGAGGCAAAACTAGATATAAACTTGCAATACTAGATAAATGTAAAATTTTCAGTGTTACGACTGGGTAACAAAATCTTAAATGCATGTATATATTCATAAAATATACATTTAAATATATCCATGCATCAAATAATTGAAAATGTAAAAATTCCATTTTAAAAGATTAAACAAACAAACATGAAGTAAATGCTTCTAGTTAAACAAACTTGATTGCATGCATGGTGTTTTAAAATGTGTGTGAATGCAATTCAAAACAATGCAGTTGCATTCTCTTCTTTTTTTTTGTTATTCCAATGTGATTCCACTATTTTGGAGCTTAATGTAATCAGCTTTGTTTACGTTCAG
Source organism: Carassius auratus (assembly GCF_003368295.1). Lineage (NCBI taxonomy): Eukaryota > Metazoa > Chordata > Actinopteri > Cypriniformes > Cyprinidae > Carassius > Carassius auratus. Next base: position 2,312,608 of record NC_039266.1, read on the forward strand.
GAGAAAACGCATGCATGCTGAAGCAGAAGCAGAGTTGACAGCTCTTCATTGCTACTTCCATTGAGATGACTGAATCTAGCTCTCTTTCAGGTGCATGGGCCTAAAGCATCAGACTCATGTTTGTACAGGTTCATTGTGTGTGTGAAATCATAAAATGGGTTTAATTAGCTGATGAATCTCGCACACAAACACACGCAGCTGGTTTAATCAAACATATAAACACACATTCGTCACCTCACACACCTGACACCTGAGCTGCTGCGGCTCACAGCCAAATGAACACACATACACACATTATATACAATTCTGATGTGTGTGTTCAGTGCAGGTGCAAGACTGTATATTTACCATGTACTTCCATAAAAAAAAAAGAATAAGCCCCAGATACATTAAGTTAAACGACAATGAGAAATTTTCTAGCTGAAATAAAAGCAGTTTTCATATTTCATCTCTGTTAATGTTTATTTTATATCTTAGTTTTAGTCACCCGTCATAGACAGCAGCAGATAATAGTGTTATATTAGCGAGTCATCATTTTTCTAGTCAGTGTTTTCTATCTTTGTGGGTTTTGTTGGAGCTGTGAATGTAAATGTGTAGTTTAGCTGACCAAGCAATGGAGCAATAGCATTTACTTTGGCCAAGATTTTGAATTGAAGTCCCAAAACAACAAAGCTTACACCGAAACCTTTTATTATTTAGTTGGACCCATACAAACTTGGGCTTGGCTTTGTGATTTATAGTAATATCATTACTATTATCACTATTGCTCTTCTTGTCAAAGTGCATGCTGAGATTCCCGAATCCTGAAGGTTTAAAGTGTTTGTGTGTGTGTGTGTGTGTGTGTGTGTGTGTGTGTGTTTTTTTGTGTGTGTGTTCTTTAGCACTAGTTTAAGACCTGGCTGGTAACCCAAAGGTTGCAGGTTCAGATCCTAGAAGAGTTTTTAATCTGCTGTGCTTCAGTGAGTGGTTAGTTGGTGTCTGGCGCCCTCTTGAGGCGGGAGATGATTTAATAGTTTCACATTTGTGCATTAAATGCATTTATTAAGAATATATTAACCCATATTACATAGAGAATTTAGAAATTTATACAACATTGTGCCGATTTGCATTCTTATTTCATGCTGTAAAACTAAATAAGAAGACAAAACAATCCTTAAAGCAGGTTACAATAGCGTGAATGATCTTCTGCATGTGTATGATACAGACAGAGGGTGTTAAGAGAAGATGAGATCTTCATAAAGTTCCACTCTCCAGTTTCAAATCCACCTTCATCTTCTGCTTCTCCATCACTGTCTCCAGCTCTGTAGCTCTGCGAGCGTCCTGAGAGATGGAGAGATGTGGTTAGATGATAAATGCATGCCGACCGCCGGCTGTCAAGATCAAACTGCTTGGTTTAAAATAAATAAATTAGACTGATTGCTGCATATTAAGTCAGGATATTAAAACTGCTACTAGACTAACACATCTTACGCTTCAGTGTTAAAGCAGTTTTTAGCAGGTCGTTAGAGTGATGCAGTGTTTCAAACTCTGCACTACATACTGTGAAATGCCAGATAGTTTTAAATACTAAAATGCAACACTTTCTGATCATTCGTCAGTGCTTCAAAATATGAAATATGACAGCTTAGTCCCTCACGTAATGTTTACACAGAAAATAGCTGCACCAAATAGGATTGCAAAAATATATTGTGTTAACAAAATAAAATAAAAAAATTAAAAAGTAAAAATTTGATACTTGAAATTAATATTAACTGAAATAAAATAAAACAAAAGCTTTAAAAAAAGAAAAAAAGAAAATTATTTTGGCCAGCTGTCAGCAGTTATGTCATATTTATTTATTTCAAGTTGAACTTCTAAAACAACAAAACTAATAAACTAAACTTATAATTTAAAATGAATATGTACTGATAAACTAATAAAATGTCAAAATAACTAATCAAAGTAACAACTAGTAAACTAATAACTAATAAAAATTACAACTCGTAACAAATTTAACTAACAATTAAATGAAATGAAAACAAAACATAAAAAAAAATCTAAATATTAAAAAACTATAATGTGTCATTGACACTAAAATAACTCTGGGCTGCATTGATTTTAAAATATAAATTATCACTAATTAACCTTTAATTAAAGACTTCTAGCTTCTAATCCTGTATAAAACATATTTTTATTTTTTAATATACCCAAATTATGCTAGGGATGTGTGTAACATTTCAGAATTTTTAGAGCACATTTGGATTCAGGAATTTTTAGCATTTTTTTTTTTTTACATTTTAAATTAAGAAATAAATGCAACAAAAAAAAATTTCAAATGTTTTCTTCTATATCTTTAGTTAGAATGGCTTCCTAAATCATCTGCAGCCTCAAGTGAACCAGCAGAGACGTGTGTGTGTGTGTGTGGGTGTGTGTGTATGATGCACCTCTATCTGCGCTCTCTGGACGGTCAGCTGACTGTAGACTCGAGCGCCCTCTTCAGGAATAACAGCGCGCAGCTCTTCTTTATTCAGAGAGAACAGCTGAGCTCCATTCAGAACCCGCAGACACTGGACAGTCCTGCACACACATCCACAGCCGTCAAACACTGATCACAGAAGTCTAGACTGAAGCTCCTATATATTGCATACTTCATATAAAATCATACTAAGTGAATGTGAGAGTGATGTGTGGAGTTACAGGTGGAGTATGATTATTCATTTCTGCTGTAAAGTGTGTGCTGTGTGAGACTCACGGTTCACTGAAGCCTTTCTTGCGCAGCCAGATCTCCACCTCTGCGGGCGGTGAGTTGAAGTCCAGCGGGACGGACGTCTCTGCTGAACGAGGGATGACCAGACGAGGAGACAGATTCTTCCCACTGGTCAAACGGTGAAGCAGCTCGTCATTCACCTGCATCACTGACACACAACCAGCAAATCAACACGAGCACAAGATCAAAAACCTGCCCCTGAGCAATGCATCATATTATAGTCTGTAGGAATATTTCGAATCGCTTGCTGTAGATTTTCAGCAGGGTTATTATTGTTATATAAAACGAAAATAAAAAACATCAAATAATTACCTAAAATAAGCATTAACTGAAATCAAATAAAATATAAAAACAATGAAATACAGAAATAAAACTAGTAAATAAAAAAGAATAATCATTTTAAAAAAATGGCAAAGCACGTACAAATAACAAAAATATATAAAAACAAAATAAAAATGTGCAATCGAATTGAAAATATACAAAAGGTCAATGATCAATGATACTAAAATAATATTAACAGTACGTTTTAGATTCTGAAAAAAATTAAAATCGGGTATTTCTTCATTTGAGAAATTTGGGAATTTTTAAATTTCATAATTAAAAAAAATATATTTTTTAATTATTTTTCTTTTAATGGGAGAGTTTTAATTATTCCATAGTCATTATTTTTATATTTCAAACTGGATTACATGAAACTAAAACCCTAAACCATAAAAATATATAAATTATGGAAAAACAATTAACTAATATAATATACATTTTTCATTTTAATTAAGTTGAAGTCAAACTAAATAAACTAAACCTAAAGTTAATATAGACATGTTTAAAAAATATATAAAAAAATGGCAAAAAAAAAAAAAAATGGCAAAAATTTAATATATAATAAAGTTTCATTTTAATTTAAGTTTAAGTTTTAGTCATATTCGTATGTGCTTCTGTATTTTTAATAGTTTTTGTTTTCAAGTTTTGTTATAATTTCAGTTTTAATAATTTCTACTTCAGTTAGTTACCAAAGCAAATTTGTATTCCTTGTTTAGCTTTTTCATTTAATATTCCCATTTGACTTTATTTCGATTACTGAAATGTGTTTGTAATAGTTGTACTCTTAGTTAACAATAACAACACTGGTTTAAAAACAAGAGAATTGATCAAAAGTCTCTGTTTGTGCTGCGCTGCTGTCTGTTGTGATATAACTGAGATCTGATTGTGATGTGTTTGTACCTTTCTCTGTGTCCTCAGACAGTGACCCGAGGATCATGCTGCGCGGCCGAGCGGCGCTGGGGTCAGAGGTCACGGCGGACGGGTTGGGCGGGCTGTTGAACATCGGTGGAGCAGCGGGAGGCTGAAACAGAGAGGGTAATGTCAGAAGAAGTGGTTTCTGAAGCCTGTTTGTTGATGTGATTTATTCAGTACCTTTGGAGTTTTATGAAGCACAGGGTTGTCGATGTGTGTCACCGGCTCCAGGATGTTAAAGGGCACGAACCCCACTTCATTAAACTTATTACGACACTTCCACCAGCGCTTAGATGACTCCATCACCTGGAGCACGGACGAACAACAGGAAAATAGAGATTATTTGTATTAATATAATACTTGGAGGTGTTAAATATGATATTGCATTATAAAATTTGTGAGATGAGAGATCATATTTTCTTTAGCTCTTTAATGATATACTGTAAACTAATATAGATGTGGGTTAACTATTATAGTAATATTATATTATATAAATTATATTATTATAGTTAAATAAATAAATAAATAAATAAATAATTAAACACATCCAAAAAAATAAATACACACACACACTGTTGTGGATTATATATCCTGGGGGATGGCATAGATTAAATAAATATAATAAATATATAATTTATTATTTATTTATAATTATTTATTTATAATAAATATATAATGTGTAATTCATAAATTAATTGTATTATTAATTAATAAATATATTAGTGTGTATATAATTATCCCAAAAAATTTGTTACGGTGAAACCAAACATTTTTTTAATTAATATAAAATTAAATTAATATTTTACAATATCAATAAATATATTAAGTGTTTATTTATTTTTATGATTCATTATAATTATTATTATTAGTAGTAATATATTTTATTAAAATAACAATGTTGTCTACAAAATAAATAAATGTTCCCCTAAAACAATATAATATAATATAATATAATATAATATAATATAATATAACTCCAAAACAAATTAATTCATCAATATATATTTTATTAATATCCTGAATTATGAATTTATGGCAATAATAATTCTGAAAAATGTCTTAGCTTGATAACTACTATAGATAAGTGTGTGTGTGTGTGTGTGTTACCTCGAGTGTCTCCCCTTGAAGTACAGACAGCTCACTGTTGTTTCGTGCAACAAAATCATAACTGCAGCGATATAAGAGCTCTTTAACTCCACCAACACTGAGGACGAGACACAGAGATGCTTTCTCAGATCAGACATTAGAATCACATTCATACAAAATACCTCTTTAAAATGCAGAAGAGAAGAGAAACTGTGGGTTGCTAGTTGACACAATGAATGAACTTGTGTTAGTTAGTGTTAGTCATAAATACTGAAAAGCCATGGCTGAAACGGACAGATCTGAAAGGATTCGACTGATTCTTCAGCTGTGAATCACACTCACGGTTGGTCTGTAGTCTGAACGGGAGCAGTGTGACGGTCAGACGCGTGAGTCAGCTGTGACAGAGACAAAACCAGGTTATCAAGAACATCACACACACCAAACACACAGTGACAGACAGGGAAATCACATTTGTGGGATTCATTAGTGTGTTTTTCCACAAGAATGTAGACTTTAGTGTGTTTAATTCAGTTTTAACAGTATATTTTGCATCCAACTGTGTGGTTAGCCGAATTTAAAAAATATTTTTTTAAAGAAATGAATGCTTTTATTCAGCAAGAATGCATTCAATCGATCAGAAGTGTCAGTGAAGACATTCACAATGTTGCAAAAGATTTCCATTTCAAACAAATGCTGTTTTTCGAACTTCTTTGTTCGTCAAAGAACTCCTGAAAAATAAAATGCATCACCGTTTTCACAAAAAGAACTGTTTTCAGCATCGATAATAATCAGAAATGTTTCTTGAGCAGCAATATTAGAGCGATTTCTGAAGAATCATGTGACACTGATGATGCTGAAAATACAGCTTCGACCACAGGAATAAATTACATTTTAAAATATATTACAATATAAAACAGTTACTTTAAACTGTAATAATATTTCACATTTTCTCATGTATTTTTGATTAAGTAGATGCAGCCTTGTTGACTACGAGACTTGTTTCCCCCTAACCCAAACTTTCGAACACTAGCGTACATTATTAGATGATTTTACCTCTGCTTTTGAGAGCTCAGCGTCGTGTCTGTGTTCTAACTCCACAGGGTCGACCCATCCAGCAGCATCGGACCCTGGCGGTCTCCATCCGTCCTGAAACACGAGTGTGTACGGCGCCACGGGGCTCCGCAGAGCAGATCTACATGAAGGAAACAAGCCATCAGCATGTGCACACACCGTATATTTAAGGTACATATAACCTATAAATTAGAGTTTGTACCTATGTTGTGTCCAGTTAGGGCCTAGAGAGATCCACAGGGCATTGTCCTGTGCTGTCAGGTTGTTCTGGAGCAGAGTCACGGCTCCTTGTGTCATAGCGGGGCTGGAGACGGACGCGGCGAAACCAGGACCTCCTGTAGCCTTCACCATCTACAAACACACACAGATACAGGGGAGTTATTTGGGTGCTCTTTACTGCCTCCTTTCTCTACACAATAGTGTGCAAACATTTGATGAAACACACAAAGCTCTGCTGTTTGCACAGGAGGAATAAGAGCATGCATTTACCATTTCCAGCGGTTTGAAGACGTGATGCACGAGCTCCTCTGAGGTCGGATTGGAGATGGCAAATTTTAACCGTGCCTGTAAAACATACAATACTCTTATGGAAACCTGAGAGAAGATATATATACGACGCCACACTGCTTAATTCTTAGTCTTATAGTATTATTAATAGCAATGATTGATATTAACAATTTTAATAACAAGGAATAACTATATAATATATTGAGATTTAAGCTTTCCATTGATGCATGTTTTGTTAGGATTGGACAATATTTGGCTGAGATATATCTATTAGAGGAATCTAGAAAAACAACTAAATATTGAGAAAATCATCTTTAAAGATGTCCAAATGAATTCTAAGCAATGCATATTACTAATCAAAAATTATGTTTTGATATATTTCCAGTAGGAAATTTACTAAACTTCATGGAACATGATCTTTACGTAATATCCTTATGATTTTTGGCTTACAAAAAAAACGATTGCTATTGCCAATAATATACCCCAGTGACTTAAGACTGCTTTTGATCTTCTTTAATACTTGGATTTTAATAATTTATTAGTAAATGTTGCAATTGTTATGAAATGAGATCAATAAATGCTTTTCATTAATGTTCAAAGTGTTACCCGTCATTAAAATATCTGTTATAAATGTCCACATCGACTCACCAACAGACTGAAGCTGTATTTGAACTTCTGGAAAGCGTCGAGAAACTCTTTCTCAGAAGGCGGTTTGGCTCTAGCTGTGAGGAGATCCTCTGTAAAACACAAACACACAACACACTCTAAAACACTGATCATGTGTGCACTTAACAAGAAATAATGAAACCTGGAAGAGAAGATTTCCAGGTGTGTTGTGTTCCTGGAACAAATGCGGGCTTGTTTTGGTGTGTGTTTAAGACGATGCAGGTGTGATGTTATTTTAACTGAGAGATTGTTAGTATTCAACACACACACACACACACACACACAGGGTGGAGACTGCTGACGGCCTCGTAACACAACACTTTCCCATCAGCTGATGTCCTGATGATACTAGGAACTGCAGATAACAGACTCCATCGGCTGATAAGAGCTCACTTTACAGAGCGTTCGCTTCAGCTGCGTTTCAGAGCTTCGCTTTAGATTTTATTAAGCATTCAGGTTTGATTTTTTCCTACAGGTAGACTCCTACCATCTGCACTTTTCTTCTGGCTTTTCTTCTTCTTCTTGCTCCTTTGGTCGAGGATAATCTGAGCCTCTGCTGAGTGCTGCAGCTTTCCGATGAATGCTTCGATATCATCAAAACAATGATTTAGCAAGTCCTGGAAATAGAGAGAAACCAGGCAGTCAGGAATGAAGATACATGCAGAGATCTTTTTTTAACTCTGTTGGTATTGTAAACAGGCATATCAATGCGGTGTTATAGGTCGAGGTAATGGTCAAACTGAAGGTCAACTACAGTGTGGGAAGTCAACAGTCGCATAAAGATCCACTATATGAACAAAACAAGATCATTCGGATGTACTTGTGGACAATATGGGTGAAATATGTTCCCAGATGTTAGTCAAATACAACAAAACCATAGTTAAACATGATTTCTAAAGTAAATAAAGTTTTTAATTATAGAAATTTGAATTATATATATGTATTAACATACATACTACTGGTCACTACAAGTCAAAAGTTTAAATAATTAAGATTTTTTTCTTCATTAAATTCATTTTAAGTCTCCTATGCTCCGCAAGGCTGCACTTATTTGAGAAAAACTACAGTAAAAGTATTACGACATATTATTATAATTTAAAATAACCATGATCTATGTCCATATATTGTAAAATGTAATTTATTCCTGTGTTCGAAGCTGTATTTTCAGCATCATTCCTCCAGTCTTCAGTGTCACACGATCTTCAGAAATCATTCTGATATACTGATTCATGCTCAAGAAACATCTCTGATTATTATCAATGTTGAAAACAGTAGTGCTGCTTCATAATTTTGTGGAAAACATGATATACTACCATTCGAAGTTTAATATAATATAAATATTAAATAGTAATTATAATAAGAACCTTTATAAATGGTATGATTGAGCACCAATTAAGCATGTTAGAATGAATTTTGACTGTAATTTTAAACAAATACATGCTGTCTATATATAACTCTGCGATCGTTTTCTGTATTTGTTTATATGTACTCACCACTTCCATCTGAGCCCTAAGGAATGATTTATCAGGTTGACCGTTCACCAGTCCATTAGCTAGAGTTGAGGAAGAGTGTGTTAATCTGTGGATGTTATGATCAGTATTGATAAGCATTGATAGGCGCTGATTCACACACACCTCTGATGCCCGGATAGGGTGGAGGAGGGACGGGTGAGGGTGGATTTGGGGCTTGGGTGTAAGGTGGACTCGGGATTCCTGTATAATCCATACTGGACTCAGAGAACCTGAAACACACACATTGACAGGACAACAACACTCCCTTTATTCAGAATGAAAGTGTGTGTCCTGATGGACAATGAGCAGATCTGCAGTATTTCAATCGGTTTTGATGTGCGTCACGCTGTTTTAAACAAAATGTGATTTAATTGCTGGCACACAATGCTAATGAATCCGTAACAAACACATCAAACAACTTTAAGTTGCATAACTAAAAAAAAACAAAAAAACGCCCCTATGAAAAACCACACATGGAAAAAAGAGCTAGATATTATCTTCCACATAAAGACTTGGACAAGAATAAAACACCCTTTTTGAATCAAGTTCATTTACTTAGCTAGGAAAATCAGTCAAAGTCAAATTTGTTTAAAAACAACAAAGTCGAGCGAAGGGCTGTACTTTAAATGATACACCATCTTTTTTTCAATTTAATATACAAATTATTATATTAATTACACATTAACACAAACCCTGAAAGAAACTGCATTTCAAGAACGAAAAAACATTATTGAATTTATTTATGAATATTTTTATCTGAAAGGACATCGATAAAGTGAACTTTGGTTAGATTTTGCTTACTTTTAGCAGAGTCTTAGTTAACCACACATGCTCATTCATAATAAAAACTAGAAAATATGTTTGGCATTCAGATTGACATTGAGATGCCTTGAGGGTTTTTCAGTGTGCCTCCTGCTCTAAAACACACACACACACACACACACACACACACAGATACACACACACACACACAGTTTCAGTCATGTAGCTGATAAAGATAACACACTGTACCTTCCTTGTGTCCCGCTTGTCTTGTAAGTGTTTAGTCCTAAAGAACGGCCGAGGTCGAATGAATCTTTTCCTCTGCAAATCTGTCTCTCTCTCCCTCTCTCACTGTACTCTTAGTCACGCCTTCTCAAGTTATAAAACTGGTTAAACCGGTTTGTGTTCTCAGTAATAGGTCCTATTTCTCTAGGTTGTGGACACACTGTGGAAATCACAAAATTACCTGACTGTTGAGAACCGTACCCATTTGCCCTTATTGTGTAATGACACAACTTGCTTTCAGGCTTGATGCCTGAAATATACAAACAGGTAGAGAATGATGTCATCAAAGAGGCGGGGCTGTGGGTGGACAATCACAACAGTATCATCTGAATCTGAATTAGGTATTAATAGTGATTGCTAAAATGAAACTGAAAAGGGCTGAGAGATGTAGTCAGAGTGGAGAAGAGAGGACACAGCAAACTCCTTCAGTTACTCATTAATGGTCAGTTATGGAACAGTTAACAAATCTGTCATTATTCGCAATTAAATATGCATTCAGAAAATAAATATTTGGGACAGTGTACATTGCATTGCCTGGTGATACAAAGTGTATTCAAGTGGCATTTGAAACTGTTGTTGCATTAGATCAAGTGTCTTTTCTCTCTTGACGTCTCAAAGTCTTTTAATAAACTAGTGTTTTGGTTTGTGCATAACATTTTACAGTCATCCACTTGGCAGATGCTTATATCCAAAGTGGCTCATATGGCATTGCATTGCATTCAAGTTAAAGGTATAGTTCACCCAAACTTTTTAAATGTGCTGAAAACAATACGCAGTGAACGGGAGTCCAAACAGCTGATAAACAAATACACAAATACACAAGTAATCCACACCACTCCAGCCCATCATGTAAAGACTTGTGAAGCAACATAAGCTGCATGTTTGTAAGAAACAAATGCATCATTAAGACGTTTGTAACTTTAAACCGTCACTTCTGGCTAAAATACTAAAGTCCATACAATATAACCTAATAATGTTTTGTTCAGTGAAAAAAAATCTGCCAACATATTTGTTTAGAATTGTTTTGGACTGATTTCGCTTGCAAACACTGCTTGATCTATGCAGATTTCTCTCCTGATTCAGACGAGATGACATTTTCACAGGAGGAAACGTTATTATGGATAATGTATTCCTATTTCAGGCAATAAGCAGTGGTTTTAAGTTTAAAGTCGTCTTATTTATGATTTTTTCCCCCTACAAATCTGCAAATTTTTGCTTCTTAAATTGTTATCTGATGGACTGGAGTGGTGTGGATCACTTGTGGATTATTCTGATGTTTTTATCAGCTGTTTGGACTCTCATTCTGACGGCACCCATTCACTGCAGAGCATCCATTGGTGACCAAGTGATGCAATGCTACATTTCTCCAAATCTGATGAAGAAACAAACTCATCTCCATCTTGGATGGCCTGAGTGTGAGTACATTTTCAGTATATTATATTTTTGGGTGAATTATTAATTTAATGCATATTATTTGTTGCATTAGATGAATGCATGCATTGCTAAAACTGTAAAGATTTTTGAACCATGCTAGTTTTGGTCTTTTTTTTTCATATGTGTAAATAGTAGTACATGTAGTCGCTCTGTTCTCTGTTGTATTCTTACAGACTTCTAAAATCACCTCAGCACTGGTCAGTCGATAAGATTCAATGAGAAGAGGAATGAGCATCACGGATATCAGGCTGTAAAAAAGATAAACATGGAACATGGCAACACACACAATGTTATCAGGAGCATGCATGCATGAATTACCTCTTCAGCTGCCTTTTATACATTTATCCTACTTATTTGATAAAGATAACTAACTGATTAAAATTAACATTCACCAGAACTCTCCAAATATAGTTATTTACATGAAATTAGCTCATTTTAATGATAAAACAACTACAGTGCTTAAAAGTTAGAAAAAAAGACAGCACTCATTTTACTAGTGTAATGTGAAATATTTGTGACTGAAACTGGATATTTAATGGGGAAAAGTTGTGTGCTGGACTTGAGTGTTTGTAAAATTGGTATGATCTCATCACTCCTTGTTTCTCCTACAGAAATATTAGATACTTACTCTCTTTATACTCATATAATAGACACTTCCTGTAGACTACATGTAAGAACAATCTCCCAAACTACATGCATAGACTGATTACTCACTTCATGCACTGGCTTGTTTTATTCCTATTAGGCAGCACATATTTGTATGGGTTTATATATTTTGGCCATCATAACAACTCTCTGAAGTGTGTGTTTCTAGGGCGTAGGTTTGATTTTGACATTAGTGAGACATAACAGCAGACAACACTCCCTTCCCCATCCAACTACCCCAAAATTCACATTTATGACTGACTATTAACCACAATTTCTAAAGTCTTTATTTATGGGTGACTAACATACTCATAATTTATAAATAGAGCTTTTTAAATGAATCAGACAATAATAAAACAATTCTAATGATGTAAAACCACATTACAGCAGCAGTTTTAAAGATGTTTTGATCATTTGACTACTCAGAAGTGAATACAGCAAAATATAACTAATTTGTGTTCCCTGCTAGCTAAATTTTGCATACATAAACTAAAATCTGGCTCTGACGCTCTCTTTTCTTCGTTCAGAGTTGATAAAGACAAGTACAAGGCAACTATCCAAAGCTCTGCTAATCCTAAAGCAAACAAAACTGGATTCTGAAGTCTCGATCTGAAACAAATGTGACCCTGGACCACAAAACCAGTCTTAAGTGTCAGTTTTGCGAAACTGAGATTCATACATCATCTGAAAGCTGAATAAATAAGCTTTCCATTGTCCTTTGTTAGGATCAGACAATATTTGGCTTGGATACAACTATTTGAAAATCTGGAATCTGAGGGTGCAAATAAAAGAAAAAATCAAAATACTGAGAAAATTACTTTTAAATTTGTGCAAATGAATTATTAGCAATGCATTTAGTAATCAAAAATTAAGTTTTAATATATTTAGAGTAGGACATTTACAAAATATCTTCATGGTACATGATCTTTACTCAGCTAATATCCTGAGTATTTTTGGCATAAAAGAAAAATGTATATTTTTGACTCATTTTGGCTATTGTTACAAATATACCCCAGAGACTTCAGACTGCTTTTGTGCTCCGGGCTCACAAATGATTCACGATATGCGAACCAATTGGAGCATTTTGAAACAGTGAATCATTTTGTGATGCAATGGTTTAACTGATTCAGAGTTTCGAAAAGCTTTTTCAAGGACATTTTTTTTGTGCATTTACTTTAACTTCTCAGTAATTATCAATGGTATGACCTATTTCAGATGCAGCCAAAATTACAACAACAGTGGTTATATACATATATTTAATTGTTTGATCAAAACTATTGCTAGGGATGATTTAGAAGTAGCTGGATATATGATAGTAGCTGGATATATGGATGTATGACATGCCCCTATAACATCCCTACTAAATTATACACCCTTAGAATATCTGAATAATATCAACTGCTAAATAATGTAGTAGTAATGGGCCTGTTTAAGTTCTCTTTGCTAAATTACTATACCTGTTGATCATGCTTTAGTGAATTAGTGATTTGCCGTAAGAATGAGAGTCCAAACAGTTGATAAAAACATCACAATAATCCACAAGTGATCCACCCCATCAGTTAACATCGTGTGAAGCCATAAGCTGCAGGTTTGTAAGAAACTAATCCATCATTGAGGCACTTTTAATTTAATACTGTTGCTTTTGGCTGAATTCCACACAGAACCTGATTTTACCAAGTGAGACATGTTCCTGGGACAACATCGTTGTTGACCCTGGAACAACATTGTGATTAACCAATCAGATTTGAAGAACCAGTTTGTAGATTTTGTGAAGTTTACACTTAAAATCACTGTTTGGTGCTTGTACATCAGTGTCATTCATCTATCATTTCCTCTGATTTTAGGGATTACTCATGGTTAAGGTTAGGTTTAGGTGTAGGGATATGGTTAAGAATATATTTTTGGAGTAAAATGTTGTTCCAGGGTCAACAAAATATGTTGACCTAGGAACACATCGGACTTGGCAAAATCAGGACGTGCGAATTCCACAAAGCATAATAATGCTTTCTTCAGTGAAAAAGACCATCCACTGTTGTCTTCTGACATCAAAATCCACCAACAATATTTGTTTAGAACTGTTTTGGACTGATTTTGCTTGTAAACGCTGCTTGATCTGTGCAGATTTCTCTCCTAAATCAGATAACTCGATTTTTACAAAGCTTTGAAATTCACTATATACTTAATAATGGATCTGTTTCTTAAAAACTTGCATCTTTTCAAACTCAACAATTTTTTGGGTTATTATTCCTTGCATTGAAGTAGGAAACTGGAAAAACTCTCCATATTAACTTAGTAACCAGTCGAACATGCACGGCAAACACTTAATGAAACTCACAGTAAGCAGGTATTGAGATATGACCCCCATCAAGATCATAGACAGACACACACCTGCAGATCATAACAGATCACAGATCAGACATGTGCATATATGACACTGGTGATCAAAAGTGGCTCATGTTTCGATGCATAAATAGCTTTAGAGCGTGTCGTTTTTACACCTTCCCCGTCTCTCTCCTCCCGTTCGACGTCATCATTTACTCACCCTCATGTTATAATGGGACACAAAAGCATAGATAAGGACATTAGGATGAAAAGTTCAAGCTGCTCTTTTACAGTAAGCAAGGGAAGTAATCTCAAAAAAGGAAAAAACACACCATAAAAAGGCAATAGAAGCCAATATGTAATATTCCAGTGACCCAAATGTAATATTTTATGTGCAATAATGTCAGCCTCCATCAAAAGCTAAACAGTCTCATTTGTAAATGTCTGGTTCTTAGATGTGAATATACATATATATATATATATAGGTTTGTATGTTTCACATCCTTTATTTATGTTTCTAAGAAGAAAGTCCATCATACAGGTTTGGAAAGGCATGTACTGTATGAGTAAATGATGACATAATTTTCATTTTTGTATGAACAGTTCCTCTTGAAATCACCATCAAGAAAATAAACAGAAGACATTCATCTCACAGATAACAGAAGAAATCTGAGATACAAAAATGTCTTGGGAAAGTGATCTGATTGGTCTATCATGTGTCTCTTGCTTGATTACATTAAAACAAACTATAATTCATCAAAGCACCATCTTCTTCAGTTATAAAGTTGATTAAAACCATGCACCTCAGACATCCATATTGATAATTTTTTATCATCACTGATATTTCAGTCTCATTCTGATCAAGCAGAGAAGGTCCAGGATGACGTGAGTTTACATGACTGCAGATGTAGTGATTATAAACTGACTCATCTTGATAAATCAAGAATGTAGGTGACTTTAGTGCTGACTAATGTTTGTGAAATGGTTTAGAGAACTTCTGGAGCTTAAACTCTTGTATCTCTCCATCCTGGAAAACTTTCCTCAGTACGCTTCTTTATTCATCATTTTCAAATGTATAATTTTTTGGCTTATGTAGTTTTCTGTATTACTGAATTTGAATGAGATGCTGTTCTGTCATTTGTCCGTTGTGTTGCACTGTCACTTTATATTCCCGCACTGGATTTATTGCACATTATTTCCTGCACTTTTAACTCTTTTCTTTTGTTGAGAACTAGGGAAATGTCATTTGTAAAGCCTTGCGTCTCATTACGTGAAACCAAATCTGTTTTTGTGGGTCACATATCTCATGTCTTATTTGTCTTTTTTTTGTGGGTCACATATCTCGTGTCTTATTTTGGTGGTTGATAACAGAGAAAGCTTTGTGATTTTTGTCACTAACATGATATCAGGCAACCTTTCACTTGTAGCTTAATGAAGAGAACACACACACACACACACACACACAATCACACACACACACACACACATATATATAATATATATTTACATTCAAATTGACATGATCATTTTCTAAAAAGGTGTTAAACATGTAGGAACATGTAATAAAATTTTAATAATTACCCAACTTATTTGTGATATTTTATTATTCTTAAAGAGACATTGCAGGGCATTTTATCTTTTAGAAATAATTTACCTATGATAGTCAACTGGAAGGAGAAAAGCCTAATTTGATAGCAATTTATTGATAGTAATTTCTGTCTCTCTATATCTCTGAGTTTATATTAACCTTGTTATCTTTAGTCCTAGAGAACTATAAACCTAAATTCACAACTTGACTAAAATCCTGCAATTTGACCAATACTTTTTAACTCAATAAATAATCCTCTTTGGTTGAACATGATTCAGTCATGCACAGCGGTATTTGTCTAATTTTAGCTGATCCTATGTGAAATATTTAAAATAGCTTAGAGAAAAATGTTCCAATGTTTGTGTGGAACCAATATCAGTTATTAAATCACTGTAATGTTATAGTAATAGTGCATCCATGGCACTTTTAATATAGGTTGCATTCATTAAATATTAATAATCTCCCTATTTCTCATCTTGCTAAAATTTCATAAAACCACTGTTTAAACATTTTTTTCTAGAGCAAAGCATGATGGGGAATTGTAATATTTATTCTGAGCTCAGTTTAGCATGATAATTAATGTCGTAATTGTTTAAATGTATTATTTGGGAAATATATTAAATTATAAGGAGGTTTTCGCATTAGAAAGTGCTACATTATCAGTCATAAGACAGCTAGGTTTTAAAAAAGGTTGTTGATAATGATTATTATATTATTAACTTATTAAGAATTCAGATGAAATTTAAATGGTTTTAGTTATAAAATAGCTTTAAAAAAGTGTTCAGCTTGCATTAGAGAGTCTATGTAGTTTGTGTGTTGCTTTCATTAATTTTAGCACAATCTAATGCAATTATCAATCCTGGCCAGACTTATTAACACTTAACAGTATATGGTTGGGTCACTTTCACTGTGAAATAAGATATAAAGATCCAACAGCGCCATCTGCTTGAGAGTAAATTGTATAATCTCACAGTGATTCTGTTCTGAAGTTGCATCATTCACATTCAGTAACTTTCCAAAGGAAGTGAAGAGCCGCATGTCACCTGCACAGTGTGCAGAATCATGCTAAGAATATAACTCAACATTTCAGCCGATGATGTAGAGACAGATTGGACTGCGTTGCAAGAAAAAACAGGCAAACTTTGCTTCGTGCACTAAAGAAAAACAAGGGATAATGCATTAGAGCCTTCAACGAGGAGAAACAAAAGTAGAACTCCTCACTTTTTCTTCTACGAGTGGATATCATTTTAGTGAACTCATTAGTAGTTTATTTTACTAAGGACTGAACACATACACACGATTGTTGCCAAAATGTCAAACGTCTTGTGTAACACAGACAGAAATGTTTGAAGAAGAACACTGAAACCTGAATGATGCCCATCAAACTGCAGTTTGATCATCAGAGGAGCAAGAACGAGAAGATGAAGAACAAACAAGAAAAGTCACAAATGAAAGTGTCAGGAGATGCAAATACAGCGAAACCTGTTCGATGGGACAGCATGGAGCATGTGAGACCAGACTGTGAGTATTGAAGCGATTCTACGAGATTTCAGAAAACTAGATTGTTTTTCTTTTATCATAACACCAACCACTACAGTTATGAAGTTGATTTAACCTTCTATAGGACATCCATATATACTGATATTTTGTTCTCATCACTGATCTTTCAGTCTCTTGTGATCATCCAGAGAAGGTCCAGGATGAGGTGAGTTTACATTACTGGCAAGAGTAGTGATATCGATAATGTACTTTAGTGTTGACTCATGTTTATGAATATTATTATGTTTTATTTTTATAGCACCTTTTAAGAACTCAAGGACATTACACAAAATAAAACAAGCAACTGGAAAACGAGATACACCTGACAATCAGAGGAGACATTCAGACAAACAGCTGTTTACAGCAAATAACTGCAGATAAGAGTTCATGCAGTCAGATGATGATGGACATCAGTTATGTCAAGAAGGTGCTCATGTAACATACAAACAAAGTTAGGACCAAATACAGGTTTGGTTTGGTTTATGTAGCTTTCTGTATTACCGAATTTGAATGAGATGCTGTTCTGTCATTTATTCATTGTGGTGCAGTTTTGAACTTGAATTCTCGCACTGTATTTATTGCACTTTATTTCCTGCTCTTTGAACTCTTTTCTTTTTTTGAGAACTAGGCAAATGTGTTTTGTAAAGCCTTACATTACATGAAACCAAATCTGTTTTTGTGGTTCACAAATCTTAGGCGTCATATAGGGGTTGATAACAGTGACCACTTTTTGATCTTTGTCCCTCGCGTTATATCTGGCAACCCTTGAAGCTTTAATGAAGAGAACACTCTTGTGTGAAGAAAGAGTTCAGAAAAGAGCAGCACAAGAAGCTACTGTTAATGATGACTGATCAGGAGTTATATAACAGTGTTTTAAATCACACACACACTTTAACCAAATTACTTTCAGGCCCCATGGGAACTGTTGTATTCAGACGTCCATTCTTTAAATCTTTTAAATGTTGTTTAACTGATAATACTAAAGTTTATGCACTGATTTGTGGACAATCATATTTTATATATAAAAAAATGTTTTATATTATAATTGACATTGTTTCTTCTGACTGTATTTTTTACATAAAAGGTGTCAAACATATTATTTGGTTTATGAAAGGTGTCAATAAAAGTTTTAATAATTACCCAGCTTATTTGTGATATGTTATTCTTAAAGAGACACTGCCTGTCATTTGTCTTTTAGGAATCATTTATTTATGATAGATTATGATAATTTATCAACATTCATTTGTGGATTACTATTTGTGTGGACTCTTTAGTTTATATTCACCTTGTTATTAATGTAGAGAACTGTAAACATAAATTCAGAACTTGAGTAGAAATTTGGGGTTTTAACTTGGTGACAAGACTTTAAAAAAAAAACACTGGTTGAACACCTGATAAGTCTGATAAATTAATAGTTAAAAAAAAGGGAACAGCATTAAAAAAAAGAAACTGAGTGGACTTGGTCAGAAAAAGATACAAGACTTTTAGTCTGCAAACATCAACCCACAGACTGTTTACCGATTATATTTTGTGTCGATGATATTTCCAGTATATTAAAGGCCTATAATTTGCAGGCGTCAGGCAGCCAATATCAATAAGTGGGAGACTCTCATAATAATAATCCAAGGCCTCGTAAAAGAATGGCTAATTGCGCTGTAAAAGACGACTCTTAAAAGACTTCAGAAAAAAAATCTAGAGACCTTTTTTTCTTATTCACACTGTTAAGTCAACAAAGGTCATGTCATTTCTCAGGTCAGCACTCTGTCCAGCCAAACTCCACGTTTTCTCCATGAAATGAAGCACATGCCTGTGGGCGGGGCTTGGCTCTAGTGTTGGGTTGATTGGGCGGTTCCTCCTTGTGATTGACAGCTGCGATGGAACTCAACGTGGCAAAATAAACTCCATGGGAATGAACTTCTCCTTGGAGCTGAAACAGCACTTGGTTTTTAAAATGAAATTGATCGTTTAGTCACGACGCATTTTATTGCTTTGTTGGACTTTGGGGTCCTGCCATTTCAGCTGTGTGGCTAAAAGTGCTGGATAATTTGATTTGTGTGTGATCTTCAGAGGACAACGTGGATGTTTTCATAGAGGAATCTGCTAGGATTTCAGTCACAAAACGGTAGGTTATGACAAATGGTTATTTACTAATTAAGTCAGATGACGTACATGGTTTTAATAATACAAAATAAGCTTTAAAACTATATTCAGTTTGCATTTAAAGCCTATTTAGTTTGTATGTTGCTTTTATTAAATGAATCTTAGAACAATCTAAGGCAATTATTAATCCTGGCAAGGCTGATTTACAATATATGAGAGTAAAGTTTTGTGTCCTGGTCAGTTGGGTCACTTTGACTGTAAAATAAGATGCAAAGAGACAACAGCGCCATCTGCTTGAGAGTAACTTACAGTAAACTCATTGTAATCCTGTCTGAAGTTGCATCATTCAGCAATTTTAGGAAGGAAATAAAGAGCCACATGTCAACTGTACAGCACGCAGAATCACGCTAAGAATATAGGCATAAATAAACCATTCAGCTGATGCTATATAGAGACAGATAATTATGGATGCGTAGCAAGGACAAACTAATGAAAACTTTGTTGTGAGTATTACAAAAGAAACGAATGATAATGCTATGACCTTTTTGATGCATCAGTAACGTTGAACATTTCTTCCTGTACCTTTTTTCATATAAAAGTTCTAAATTTAAATAAGGTATTATACGCTAACATTTTAAGTTTGGAAAATAATGTGATGTATTATGCTAAAGAACAAATATTTTTACACTCGTTCACAAAGCTCAGAACGTCGCTTACGTAAGTGGGCGGGGTCACACAAACATGACGAGGTGTTGCCTGAGGTTCCGAGATTCTGCGAATCTACAACCGCGCATCGGAAGCGCTTGCCACACTGAAAGAGCGCCAAAATAAACGTTGATCTTTAATGCTATGTACTTTAAATACTTGATTTTGTAATTTATATTTGTATGGATCAGCTGGGGAACTTCGAGAGTTGTATTATTAAGAGGATTTGAGTCGTACGTGTGAGCCGGTGACAATAGCGCGCGCCATAAGACATTAACACGTGCGCGTGCTTTGAGAAACACAGCAGCGGTGAGAATTTATTTAATTACTATGAATTATGTATACATAGATATTGAAATTAAGCTTTACTGTTTTACATGCGAATTTGGGCGCATATTGGTTATTTATTTTATTTTTGTTTCATGTGTGAGATGCACTAGCCGATCTCTTTGACTGGTTAAGCTGTTTTACTGGATCTGCAGTTTTTTTTGATCTCACTTTAACAGCATTTGGTTTTGTTTTATCGTGTCGTGAAGAAACTTATTAAAGCATTTATTTTACTGAATGACCGTTTCAGAGCATAAACTGTCAATTTACAATGTTTCCTGCTGTCAGTCTTGTACGCATGCGCACACACGAGTCTACAAGCGCCTTTCATGGGTAGGTCTTGATGAGTGTTCATTTGATTAACTTTATTGCATTCACACTCTTTTGCCTTGAAAGTGGACTCGGATCTCATTTTGGTTCATCTGCTTCTCACATTGTACTAAATCCTTAACCACTAGAATATTGAAATAATTATTAAAATAATTAGCATTTTAGTAAATTTATAGTACACCAACATACAGCTTTGTGCACAGACAAGATCATTTAAAAGATTTCATTCTCTAAAACAAGATCAAGCTTTTGTCAAATCGCATCTCTTCATTGTGTTTGTATAATAACCTGGATGGCTAAATTATTAATAATTATGCAAATTGAAAAACGTGCACACACATTGCATATTATAAGCAATCATCACTGTGATGCAGTTTGAGTTTGCTTTAAGTTTTAGTGTGTTCACATATGAAACACAATCTGACCTCTGGTGAAAACAGTCTAATTAGCGAATAATTTTTTGAAATCCATATCCAGTATAAATTCACAAATCAAACCGTGTTCACATGATTGTTTTCTAATGCTGTTTGTTGCTTTTACTCCATTTGTTTGTACTGATTTAGTCAGACAGAAGTGAACTTGAATAGCCATCAGACACGAAGCAGCACACATGATTGAGCAGTTTTATGACTGAACTAGCAAGATGAGCTTGATTTTTATAGCTGCATGTTCTATAACAAAGATAAATCCGCAGTGGCTTTATGTGTGAAATGTTTAATGCTCAAACGAGTGTCTGTGTCTCTCAGATGACGTCAGAGAAGCCGCCGTTGCCTGCGGACGGCCAGCGGGACGAAGCTGAAGCAGGTTTAGTGCTCGAGCAGGAGCTCACGATGGAAACGGCCCGAGACGGCTGGGACAGCAAGGTGGAGTATTTCCTCGCTCAGGTGGGATTCAGTGTGGGATTGGGAAACGTTTGGAGATTCCCGTACCTCTGCCACCAGAACGGAGGAGGTGAGTAAGGACGAGATCGTTTTGATTGCATGCATTGATTGTTTTTGTTTTGTAATCGTTATGTTACTGTCTTTCAGGAGCGTTCATCTTGCTGTATGTGCTGTTGATGGGGCTGGTCGGCGTGCCGTTGTTTTTTCTGGAGCTGGCGGCGGGTCAGAGCATCAGACAAGGCAGCATCGGCGTCTGGAGGCACATTTCTCCAAGACTTGTTGGCATTGGCTACTCCAGCTGTGTGGTGAGTATTATCTTGCTTTATTAGTCAGTTGCATTGATGCATAATAAAGAAACTGTGCTACTTTAGCAGCTGCAGAAAACTAGAATTACAAAAATGTCATTAAAATCCTCTTCAGTCAATAATTTTATCTCTAAATGCCATATGTCAAAATGACATTTTAAAGTTTTTTTTTTTTGAGGAAATTTGTATACTTTGTTTCTTAAAATGGCTTAAATGTAACTATACACCGCATTTAATACTTGTGGACTTACTTTCATATCTTAGTATATAAATCATATGTACTAATTGTATAAATTATCTAAATGCATTATTATGCAATTGTAAATGCATTAAATGCATAGTTCACCCAAAAGGGAAAGTTCTGTCATTTAATTACTCGCCCTCATGTCGTTCCAAACCCCCAAGACCTTCATCTTCACAGCACAAATTAAGATATTGAGGCTGTGAGTCCTGTGGGAATGAAATTGTAGTCCATTACTGATTACAAATTAAATGATGAAAGTTGCAGTTAGTAAAATAATATGGATAACTCGATTTGGATTACTATTTTTTTTTTTTTTATACTTGTAGATTACTTTTGAATAAGGCTGAAACGATTAATGCTGTGCAATGGTGTCGAGTGATGAATTTGCACTTGGTTTTTCTTTTAAGCATTTTAACAACAACCGATAGACATGTAAACAACATTAAATCTTGATTTTCACAATGTTAATTAACTCTTTAAAGGTCTCTTTTATTGTCAGAAGTGAAATTCCCTGGCTTTTTTCACGATAGCTGAGGTCTAAGGGCTATTTAACTATTTAAGACATTTTTTCATACACCGCATATTCCTGAGATGCAAGATATCTGTCCATCACAGGAAAAGACATTACTTTATTGAACCTTTTGTAATAAGTGTGCGCTGCAAACATGAGCATTTTTGATGATCGTTTCTGTACATTCAGCTTTTTTTTTATCACGTTTAACCACAGATGTCATGCTTTTTTTTTTTAGTCTGGCAGTGGGCGTAGATATGTAATCAAATTTCTAATTTGAGTCTGTATTACATCAATTCTGGCACCCAACATCACAATACTTTGTGATATTTTAAGCTCCTTACATAGCCGAATGTGCTGTGGTTTAAATGGGCTGCTTCCAGTTTTTGCTTGCAGCTAGCGCTGTGATTGGCCTGGCCGTGTGTCACTCAGAAAACAACAGGCCAATCAGAAAAGAGGCTCATGAATATTAATTAGACGGGCTAAAATTAACCTGTTTTTAGAAGAGATCCTGAGAAAGGAGCTGTAAAAAATAATGAGATTGTTTTTGGTATTTGGTAAAAACATCAAAACATAAAATAAAACTCCAGAAAGGTGTACAATATATGACCTTTAATACACTGTTTTCCTGTTCTCTGTTCCCAGGTGTGTTTCTTTGTAGCTCTGTATTATAACGTCATAATCGGTTGGAGTATCTTTTACTTGGGAAGCTCTTTCAAGTATCCTCTACCTTGGGAAACCTGTCCGACAGAAGGGAACAGCACCGGTAAGGATTAGGAGTCTGTGTAGTGTATTATAAAATGAGTAGTTTACACTTGTGAGATTAAGATATGAAGAACTGATGCCAGAAATCTGACTTTATACATGGAGATGCATTATCTGATTTTCATTCCCAGTGAAGGAATGTGCCGCCAGCTCTCCCACGGCGTATTTCTGGTACCGTAAAGCTCTGGACATCACCGATTCCATTGACGAAACCGGAGAGTTAAACCTCATCATCACTGGATGTCTGCTGGCCGCTTGGGTCATCGTCTGTCTGGCCATGTACAAGGGCATCAAATCGACCGGCAAGGTACTTGGAGTTTGTGTTTGTGTCATGAATCTGAATATATATGATGTTTATTTTGTGTTGTAATTTGATTTATTGATGATATTAATCAGTATGGGTTGTGTGTAGGTGATGTATTTCTCCTCCGTGTTTCCGTACGTGGTGCTGCTGTGTTTCCTGATCAGAGGCGTGACACTAGACGGGGCGTCCGAGGGCATTAAATTCATGTTTTACCCCAAGGTACGTAATAAAAACCTAACCTGTGTGTTTGAGTTGGGGATTTAATTTATGAAGATTACTGTAATCACCAAAACGGTGTCTTCTCTGTGTTGTGTTATTGACCTAAAAATCTGTGTTGATTAATATTATTTATATAATAATATAGTAGGGTATAATTTTTTTATTACCTAATAAAGTTTTTAATAATACTTTTTTTTTTTGTAACTGTGCAATGATAATTTTTATTATTTGTTTTTTTTATTATTTCTATTAAGCTTTTATTTTTAATCTAGTTTTAGTATTTCAAGGAAAAACATTTGTATTAGTTGACAAGCCAACATTTGTATTTTAAGTTTTTCTTCTAATAAATAAATGTACATTTATATATTATCATGTGACATGATTAGTGTAGTTCAGAAGCCATTCAGTTTCCCCAAAAATGTGTTTAAAGTGAGCGTCTGATTTCTCTCAGCTGGAGATCTGGGCTGACGTTCAGGTGTGGCGTCAGGCGGCGACTCAGGTGTTCTTCGCTCTGGGTTTGGGTTTCGGTTCTGTGATCGCGTACTCTTCCTACAACCCGAGGAACAACAACTGCCATCGAGACGCGTTCACCGTGTCTGGAGTCAACTTCATGACGTCCGTTCTGGCCACGCTGGTGGTGTTTGCCGTGCTGGGTTTCAGAGCCAAAACTATCGCCACGGAGTGTGTTAAACGGTCAGTGTGCAGCTCAGACACAAATGACCTGTGAATGTTTGATCTTAAGATGCATGGTAAGTATAGGCTATTTAGGTAGATTTTACTGAAGCATTGTATGTTTGTGAATGTTGCAGTAACATGAAAGCCGTGGTTGAAGCGATGTTCAGCCGTCCTTTCCCTGACCTCATCATCAATGCGTCAGATGTGGAGGACATGACGTTGAATGAGTATGAGCAATGGTACAAGACTCACGGCCAGCAGCTAAATATGTATGGTTACAACCTCAGCGCCTGCAGCCTGGAGGAGGAGCTGAAACAGGTACAGAACACAACTACATGCTTTATCTTTTCTGAACAAAACATGAGTGGTGCAAAATATAGTTTTGTGTGGTTGCGAGGGTATTATTGAAATGTTTTGGGTGGTTGGTAGTAGAGATGGGCGATATTTCGTTTAGACGATAATATCCAAATTGTTGTCTGGATGATATGCAAAATTGGGATATCGAATATTTCATAATTTGTATAATCCGACCCCCCAAACATGAAAAGAGCTGAAGGAAGTTAAAGAGAAAACAAATAACGCACACTATAACCTTCTAAACAATTATATGTAGCGATTTTAATAATGCAAGGGTTTGTTTGATCATTTTTTTTTTTTTGTGTACAAAATCATGATCGTTCCTAAATTGCATGAGTTAGCTGCTATGGAGTTCTTACCTGTGTGTTATGACGTTTCTTAGGTTGACTCAACAGTCCAAAAACGTAACGAGTAAAGCCGATGTACGATTAGTGAAATAGCTGCTAGAAAAGGTAAAATATGCGTTGTTTGCAGGAAACTGAAGTTAAAAAGTTTTCTTAAATGTCTGTGGCGTCCTCAAGTGGCAAGCTTCATGATAGCATCATTAGAAAATTGTTATATTGTTAATTAATCAAATTGTTAATAATTAAAATATATATTTAGTACAGTAACTTGGTTCATGTTTAAATCAATAATGTCTCATATCTTTATGTACTAGTTATTCTATTCAATAATGGGTCAAATGCAGCAAGTCAAAAGACCAACTGGACCTTCTTTATCAGTTTGCAAACATTTCTTTGAAGGATTGCAAAAATATCATCTGTATCAATATTGAAAAAAATATTGAGATATTCATTTTTGTCAATATCTCCCACCCCTAGTTGGTAGGTTATTAAAATATATTGGGTGGTTTCTAGATTATTGCTTGAATGTTTTAGGGGGGTTGCTGGGTTATTGGATGTTTTGGGTGGCTCATAGGGCTTTTTTGGAATGTTTTGTGTTGTTGCTAGGGCATTATTGGAATGTTTTGGGTTGTTGCTAGGGCATTATTGGAATGTTTTGTGTTGTTACTAGGGCATTATTGGAATGTTTTGGGTTGTTGCTAGGGCATTATTGGAATGTTTTGGGTTGTTGCTAGGGCATTATTAGAATGTTTTGGGTTGTTGCTAGGGCATTATTGGAATGTTTTTTGTCTTCAAACTGAAGTTCTGGAATTCATGGCTGCTTTCTTTGGCCAAGGCCCGCCCATGAGGCCGTTTGACGACATGTTAAACAACCAATCACAGATCGTTTCGTTAATCGTCATGTTTCCAGGTGTGGAAATGTTGGCACAAGAACAGACCGCTGTGTAAAACTCGCGGATGTATTTTAAAGATTATACGCGGCGAACTTTAAATATTTCACGTACTTTTGAAAATCCAGCGTTTAGTTGATCCTGATAAGCACGGTGGCTTTCTTCTTTCGTGAGGGGGTTTTGCGCCGCACATCTTTGTTTCCGGACAGAACGTAAAAGAACGCTACTCAAGCCTTGCGAAAATCCTGTAGAATTCAACCAATCCAATGATGACTTTGACACTCCTGAAGTGTTTCCACTTTTGTGTTCCATGTGCACCAGCCGTTAAGCCATCGGTCCATGAGCATGGGGTGCATTATTGCATTATTTTGGGTGGTTGCTGGGGTCTTATTGGAATGTTATTGGAATGATGCCAGGTCTAAGAAAAGTCACTCTTCAAAAGCAGGATTTCTTTGGTTAGGATGGAGTGACTCCGATTTAATGTTGAAGTTAAAGTTTGGGATCTTCTCTCTCTCTCTCAGGGTGTGGAGGGAACCGGTCTAGCGTTCATAGCATTCACTGAAGCCATGACTCTGTTTCCTGGGAGTCCGTTCTGGTCAGCGCTGTTCTTCCTCATGCTGCTCAATCTGGGTTTGTCCACCATGTTCGGCACCATGGCAGGAATACTGACCCCACTGACGGACACCTTTAAGACCCTGCGTAACCACAAATTCCTCTTTACAGGTAACACTGTTGTTTTTTTAGATTTGGGTTTATTTTAAAAAGCTGATTTTGTCTGTCTCTTGGTTTTAATCAGTATTGTTGTTTTCCATTTTACCCAGCGTGCAGCTGTGTGTTGGGCTTTCTGATCGGTCTCATGTTCACTCAGCGCTGTGGAAACTATTTTGTGACCATGTTTGATGACTACTCCGCCACACTTCCCCTCATCATGGTCGTCATCTTCCAGACCATCAGCTTGGCCTGGGTTTATGGAGCGGACAGGTATCACAAACCCTCCGAGCTCAAGCAGAAATGTCTTTATTTGTGGTTTGAAGTGCTTAAACGTGATGTGATTTCAATGCAGGTTTCTGGAGGACCTGAAGCGGATGTTGGGTCGGCCGGTTCCTGTGGTGTATAAGTACTTGTGGAAGTACGTGTGTCCGGTTGCAATGCTGGGGCTCTTGGGTGCCAGTCTGCTAAAGATGTTCTTGGAGCGTCCCACATACATCGCCTGGAACAGAGAAAAGGTAAAATCACCTGTGCTCTTACAAACAAGCTTTACTTTAAACCCTATAAAGCCTACTGTATCATGTAGCGTTTCTCTCTTATAAATAGTGTTATAAAGATCTCATTCATTTACATTGCAATCTATCAGAATTTCATCATAAAAATATCAGCAACTGAACCAAATTGCATATTTTTGAGCTGTTTTTCTTCCAAATATATAAAAAAAAAAAAAAAGTTTTTCATCGAATGTTCAGCGAACGGTTCCTATTTTTTTTTTTTTTAAACATTTCCATTGTTTTCTCCCAGGCATCTAAGGAAGATCTGCCTTATCCGGGCTGGGCTCTTGCTGTCCTGAGCACACTCATCATTGTCGCATTTCTTCCCGTTCCTATCGGATTCATTCATTCCCTCCTCCTGGAACGGCTCAGCCAGACTCCGGCAGACGCCGAGGCGGGATATGTCCCGTGTGCCACCACAGACACAGACCTGACCCCTCTCGACACGCTACCGCCCTCATCAGGCGACCCCAGCTCATTTTCCCCTTTGCTTGAGGACAACCAAGACACACGTTTGCAGAACGGTCACATTGAACACTTCGAAACAAGTGTGTTATGAGAAGAAGGCATTTACAAACATCTGAGAAGGATCGGTTTAAATCAAGAGCATTTTATGAGCGTACTTTACTGTTAGGAACAATCATTTGTATCTCCGCATACGTGCACTAAGATAACAGCTTTTAAACTGTTAGTTCAACCCCAAAAAGAAAATAGTCATCAGCGTCACTCTAAACGTCACGGATAGTCCTCATGAGTTATTTAACCGCTTGTTCAGGCTGCTCTTTTCTTGGCTTCTCAAACTCACATGTTATAGCTGCTTTGATGACCATTTCCTGTTTTCCGAGTGAACTGTTGCTTTAAGCACAGTGTAATAATGGTACCTGAGTCTGGACCTGTGTTTGGTGGGTTCAGGTGAGCGATGAACAACACTAGTTTCCTGTTACAGCGGTCGAATCATTTGGTAACTGACAGTCCTGCTGCTTTAGTCACCTGACCAGGTTTTCATCATGTTATGCATAAAGGTGTTGATTATGGGTCTGACCTGTCGGTGTTATTTGAACTCTACGATGCTGAACAAGCATCCAGTGCTTCTTCTCCATTGACGTCATTAACCCTTTGATGCATGGAAGAAAATAACATTCCAAATAATCTTTTCTTCCAAAATGCTAATTTAGTTTGCATGGTGCATCAATACTTCGTTGTCATAAATAAAAACCCATTGACATTTCAAGAGGACAGCTGGTTTGACTTGTGTATAATAACTACTAGATAATGGCTGCTTTAGCATCAAAGGGTTAATGTTGGTCCATTCTGATGTGTTTACTGTCAATATTTAAATGAGTACAAAAATACATAGTGTGCTCAGAAGACGTTTTGAACCATTAAACGATCACCCATAACTGATTATTGAATCCGTTTCGGATCTACAACATCTGTGTATTTTCTGAACAGAAATGTCTCGAGTCATATTTAATCTTAAAAACAGATTGAATTATGCCAAATATTGACATGGACATTTCTTTATTTATTTTCCGTAACATTCTACGCTCATATTATTTGAGCACCAGCTACAGCCATCATTTGATTAATAAGAGAGACATTTTTAAGCTTGCTTCAGTCGTAGTTTCTCGGACACGTGTGGCATTTCTTATGAAGTATTTCAAGGCAGCATTTTCAGAACAATTTTACTGTTTTTGCTATTAATTTTATATTGTACAGAATTATTTTTGTGGCTATTTGTAAAATACTCCCCCTCCTTTTTTTTTTTTTTTTTTTTCTAAACAACATCTCGGACACGTTTTTAAAAGCGAACATCTGACCCGCTGGCCAGACATTTTATGGCTTATAGTCATTGTGAAGTCGTGTTATCTTTGCCTCTCACAGGGGTTTGATGGGTCTTCTGCGTTTGTTCAGTAGCTTGAACTCTTAAGTAGTTCTGATCAGTAATATATATGTGATGAAATGATGTAATTTAACTCTATTCCTCATGTAGAATACTTGAGATTGATTGAGATTGATTGTCTTTGTTGTATATATGTTACGGTATGCTTTCAGTATTTCCTCCTTTTGCTTCCTGTCAGTCAGAAACCTGATTCTGAGGTCTTCAGTTTGTGTGGATGTTGTTTGAGGTCTTTGTACAGTTTGTGTCATGATGATCTTGTTTCTGTATAAATGGTTACGAGACCTCCATATGACTTCTGTTTTCTTTTCTGTGTACAGGTGAATCTTGTAACATTAAGTTTGTTTTATTTATATTTTGCAGAAATTTTCCTGTTTTGAAAAAAAAAATTATTTGCTTTAGATGTTTAATACTTGAGTGTTTCAATTACAGTTATTTGAATCATTATTGAAACTGAAATGTACAAAAAAAAAAAAGAACTTTAGTGGTTAATGATACATTTTATGATAAATAAATAAATAAATAAACTACCTTGATTTGGTTTTGGGAAGAAATTGACATTATTTCTATTAATAGACCCAGAATAAGAATGATCTGCCCAGTTAGACATTATCATTGATTAATTTAAAATATTTATTTACTTAATTTTTTTTTTACTTAAATGTTAGTTTTTCTCCTTTTAAATGTAAAATTTCAATTGAAAAATGTATTTTTTTTTTTTTTTTTTTTTTTTTTAAACTGAGCTTTAATTTGTCATTTTTTTAAAGATGATTTAAAATCCTAATTCTGCAGTCCTCTCTAGCTGTTTTGTGCTGGTTGTCACGCGTGTGGGAGCTAAGAGTCCTGGGACTTTTGTTGTCATGGTGTGAAGCTCCACCTTGGAAAGAGACGATCCACAAACAAAGAGATGCTCAGCGCAGCTGAAAGACAAAATCACTGGAGGAGAACGCTTCCAAGAAACGGAGATCAGGTATGTGGAAAAAAAAGTTTAAATCAGAATCATTTGTAGAGTCTTGTTTTTTTGTGTTCACCTGCTGGACCTGAGCTCTGGGTCTTGTGTTCAACCCTGAAGTGTGATGTATTTATTATCACAATATTTGGAATGCCAACATGAGAAATGAATTGAAGCATAAAACCCTGTCGCTGAAATACTTCACCATGAGCTCTGATTCACACTGATTCTCAATGCACCAGTCTGATTGTTCACAATTCATATTAAGAACATGCTTTGGTCTGCATATGATCCAGATTTAGACAATGTAAATTTCATTTCAAGAGATGATGGGTTTAGCTTATTTGTGATACATTTAATATATATTTTGGTCTGATTTGAACTGTAAGTGTCTATAACATAAATGACACACCAGTTGTGTGCATAATTCATAAACTAGCCAGGAAAATTGTATACTGAAAATATTTTAATAGTGACTTGTTTGTATTTGGGTACATATGTTTAAATTTTACCCCAACTCTGTTATTTTATTTTCCCTCCATGCAGATAATTTATTCTGACATGCATTTATTTATTTATTTTTTCATCATGTACATCTCAATATGA
Organism: Carassius auratus; assembly: GCF_003368295.1. Classification (NCBI taxonomy): domain Eukaryota; kingdom Metazoa; phylum Chordata; class Actinopteri; order Cypriniformes; family Cyprinidae; genus Carassius; species Carassius auratus. The sequence continues at coordinate 2,343,680 of NC_039266.1, forward strand.
TGGGCCCTTTCTAAATATGATGTCACATGAATTTAGTAGGAAGTAATAATTAAATGCATGCATATGAGACCACTGGGTTATGTGAATGTTGGGGTAGTTGGATGTTGTCTGCTGGTATGTCTCACCAATGTCAAATGGATTGAATAATGCATCTTAACACAATCTCCACTATTTGAGTCTTTTTTATTTTTTTGTGTGTATTTAGTTTTGTATAAGATCCAAAGCACAAATCACAGCCTACTGTTAATGAGGAAAACCTCTTGGTTTAGGCTGAATATATATTTATTATTTTCATAATGTGCGTTTGTCATTTTTATAATTTTATGTACACTTTTATGAACTTTAGTTTCAGTTTTAGTCAGTTTAGCAGATGCCAGTGCAGCATTTTTAATTTTCATTGTCGAAGTTTCACTAGTTTATACCTTAAACTAACTTGAGTTTTAGTTAACAATAACAACACTGGTAGTAAATAATCCTGTATTTCCGAGTCATTATGTGAGCTACAGAAGGAGAGTCTCAGAGGAGGATGATGAAAGAAAAGATGAGTGCAGTTCATCTCAAAGCCACTAGAGGACACTGAGAGTCTGCTGGGTCAGGTGTCAGGACCAGTGATTCTAACATGTTTGTTTTGTTTGTTTGTTTGTTGTAATGATTTCTCTCTCTGTGTTTGCAGTATGTTGAAGTGGAAGCTGTTGGTGGTGTGTGTGAGTGTGTGTTTGGGTCAGAATCCGATCAACACTGATCCAGCAGAAGAAACTGAACTGACCTCTGATCAGCACAACCAGGTCACACTCAAACAGACCTGTAAGAGACACACACACACACACACACACACACACACACACAACAGTTGATCATAATGCCAACTATCTGCTATTTTATTAATTTCTCTTCTTTGGTGTTTTCTGTTGTGTTCAGTTTTGTGCTGATATATTTAATGATAAATGTGACCCTGGATCACAAAAGCAGTTTTAAGTCGCTGGGGTATATTTGTAGCAATAGCCAAAATTACATTGTATGAGTCAAAAATACAGATTTTTCTTTTATGCCAGAAATCATTAGGATATTAAGTAAAGATGTTTCTTTTCATGTGTTTCATGAAGATATTTAGTAAATATAAGTATATATTGTCAATAGTAAATACATCAAAACGTAAATTTTGAATTTTTGAAAAGAACTTCATTTGCACAAATTCAAAAGCAATTTTCTCAGTATTTAGATTTTTTCGCAGCCTCAGATTCCAGATTTTCAAATAGTTGTATCTCGGCAAAATATTGTCCTTTCCTAATGAACCATACATCAATGGAAAGCTTATTTATTTGGCTTTCATATGTTGTATAAATCTTAATTTTGGAAAAAAACACTTAAGACTTATTTTGTGGTCCAGGGTCACAAGTAAAACTTGTTAGGTTAAGATGATTTTTTTCATATTTTTAATCTAATTGTATTTTATTAGTAACATTTATTAGTAGTTTCTTTCCATTTTATATATAATTTATTTTTGTCTCCCAGAACATAATAGATGCTGTTTGTATGATGAATTCTTTTGAAGATTTACTGACCTGTGTGTGTTTGTTTTTCACTGACAGATGTTCACATGATGAAGAACAATAATAAGCTGGGTGTGTTCATCGCTGCCGCTATAGGAACTCTGACGCTGATGGCTGTGGTTTACTGCATCTACAACCAGTTCTACACCAAAAACATTTACTCACACACTCAGCTGCATGAATCAGGTACTCGCAAAACAAACAGCAGCATTCATCCCTCACAATCCCACAATGCATTGCAGCGAATGCTGAAAAAATATCCAAGCTGATTATAAACTATAATAAATATATTTCATTCTGTATTGCATGGCCTAATAAAACGTTTCATCTTATTTGAAAATGATTGTTTATTTTACTTAAAAGTTGCCTGGTTCTTCTTCTTTTAAAGAGCTCTGGATATATTCATGAAACTATAATGTCACACACACATAACCAGGTTTTGTACTCGCTCTGCTTCTGTCTGTCAGATATCGCTCTGGATCTGAGCAGCTCGTCCTCATCGGTGTTTTCTGGTTATGTGATGGAGGGATGGATGCAGCAGAGGATGGAGAAAGGAGGAAGGAGTTACGGCTCTCTGTCTGACACTCCTTCAATAATCACACTTCCTCCTCCTCTTTCACCTCCTCAGCGCGCGTCTCCCTTTCACTCGCTCTCTCTGTCCAGACCACCGCCTCTGAGGACTATTTCAGCCCAGGATCTGGAGAAGAGCTTCCTCTGAGACTGTGTGTGTGTGTGTGTGTGTGTGTGTGTGTGGTTGCAGGGGATTGTGGGTCAGTTTACAGCTGTATGCTGAAGTGACGTGGCTCCTGACATCTTATACGGCTTCTAACCTCTGCTGCAAACACTCAAACCTGACCTTTAACCTCTCCAGATCTGAACCCTGTTAATATGCGTGATGTAACAATCTTTAAATAATTAATCATCAGAATGTTCTGTTCTCTCTAGCGTGTTTTATTCATTTATTTTAGCTCTGTTGTTTACTATTCATTTATTTATACTATTTATACTATTCACATATTTTGTGATTTTTTTTATGTTTTCTCTTTTATTATTTTTACTTCTATTTAATATAGTATTCTATTGTTAATTTTTCCTTCTTGTTCTATTCTGTTTCATTTGCTGTTAATTTGCAGAATATAACATTCCTTAAAGATTAGATTAGAATTTTATATTCTATTCATTAAAGATTTGATTATTAGAATTGTTTGTATCAATATATCATAAAACAAATGCAAAAAATATCAATATGTGCAACAATATATATCAAAACTTACTGTTAATTTCTAGTTGCATTTCAAGGCGTACAAATTTAAACTTGTTAAATGTATTATCTACAAACATGAATTATCAATAGATGTTCTTTTTAAAGAATATCTTCTGCTCACCAAGGCTGCATTATTTAATCCAACGTAAAAACAGTAATATTCTGAAATATTATTACAATTTGAAATGGCTGTTTTCTATTTGTATATATTGTAAACTGTAACTTATTCCTGTGATCCAGCACTTAATTTTGAGCATCATTACTCCAGTCTTTAGTGTCACATCATCCTTTAGTTTATTATGAATGTACATTAGCCTTGACTGATTAATCAAAATAATTTTGTTCAATGCTAATTTATTACAACTAATGCATTTTAAATGCATGTTAAACTTTTTAACATTCATAAATAAGCTTTTTGCATAGTCGTCTTTAAATACTCAGCCCCGTTCAGACCCAGTAGATCAGCTCTGGAGCTTTGTAAACCATTTCTTTAATTGTAATTGCGCAGTGAAATGTGTCCAATGTAAAATTACGTGTACATACGTTCTTTCAGTAACATTAATAGAAAGTTTTTGGAGTGTTTAATAATGTTCTTAAAATGTTTGGAATGTTTTTAAATGTTACTGTTTGTTACTACTTGTTTCAGAGAACTTTCAAAAGTAACATTCCCATAATGATACAAATTCACTTAACCAAGAAAAAATGCTTCTAGATGTTTTCTTGTGTGTGTGTTTGTGTGAAAACCTGCTTAACAGTCTGACTGATTTTTCACATCAATGTATAATTAATTGCATAAAATAAAAAAGCACGGCCTGAAAAGAGAACGTTAAGAAATATATATTTTATTGTTTAATTTTTTTTTTCAGTTTAATTCGTACGTCAGCAAAACGTTCTAAGAATATATTTATGTTAGCTGGTAAAACAGCCTCATTTTCAGCACTTCTTGAGTTGTAAGTTGTTTGTAGTGGCGTATTTTGTCCACTAGGGTCTCTCTCGATCCTCATACAGGGATCTCTCTCTCTCTCTCTCTCTCTCTCACACACACACACACACACACACTCACACGGGTTTAGTCATGTGAACACGCTGCTCTTCACTCCTGCAGATTTACTGTAATCTGATTTCAGCACCACGGACAGTGACACTCCATTCATGTTCATTAAACCACAGCGGCTCTAAAAACTACGTTTAACACTTCAACTATTTTTTTTCTCACTCTGTAACAGCTTTTACTTGGTGCAACTCGCAAAATAAAGTTGTTTAGACTCATTAATGCTGCTCTCGTTGTCTTTGTTCGGTCCTCCACTTCATACTTTCCATGAATCGATCGACTGTTTTCCTTAGAGAACGCTATTCCTGGAATCGCGTTTGTTACACGTTTGAAGTTTGTGTATGTGTGCGCCTGCGCATGTGTGTGAGGGTATTAGTGTGTGTGTGTGTGTGTGAGCTGTAGGTGGAAGGGGGAGCAGGAGCACACAGAATCCCGTCGGTGGAGTTGTAGAGGATGGAGGTCAGACCTGAACGCTTTAAAGCAGCGGCGGCGAAAACACTTGGACGCATAAACCGGTAAGAGACGAAACTTCATTCAACTTTTAAAAGAAATACCGAAGCTGGCTTATATGCTCGTATTATTAGTGCAAAATACAAATGATGCATATTTAAAGAATTAAGATAGCTTAATGAGATTGAGTTCTGATTAAAAAAAAATTATAATAATAATAGGCCTAATAATGATCGTTGTTAACCAAGCGTTTAGTATAAAAAATAAGTGTAGGCTACTCAATGTTGGTGGATTAGTGTACTCCATGACCGTCAACACAATATAGACAGAGTATACTGAAGATGTGATTTTTGTCAGTCTGTCAGTGCTGGTGTTTGTTTCGGTCATCATAAGTTGAGAAGATGCTCATTTGTGTAGTTTTTGTCTAATATGTGTGTCTCGGTTAACGCGTGTGTTCGGAACGACCAGATTAACTCGACTGGACTCTATTAATAGCGACTCTTGTCCGGTCTGTGTCGTCACATTTCACCTGTCAGGTGACCACTTCCGTTCTGCATCATGACTGTCTAAAGATGCTGACTTTGAAACACGCTCGATAGGTTGTTTGTTAATAAGAAGAATCAAAAACTTTCCTGGCAAAATGACGATACAGTTTTGTTTAGTCTGACTGCTATTCAAATATACATGACCTTAATGTAACATGACTTAACTACATATTTAAGTCATGTTTTATTTATGCATATTAATATATATTTAAATGTGCATAATATAATTATGCATTTTTCAAATCGCAGTATTTTACGTTATGTTTATATATAAAGTGATAAATATGATAACAGTATTACAGTAAATAATAGTAATAATAGAAATATAAACAGTAATATATATATAATTTTATTGTTACGTGTATAAAATAAAAATGCCATTAATACTGTAAAATGAAATGATAGATAGATAGATGCACTTTTGGGGGATTTTTTGCATTTATTCCCCGTTTTTATTTATTTATTTATTTATTTATTGTGAGATTATCACTTCTTGGTCAATTTATTTTTGAGAACAGGAAATTATACTAAATAATTTACAATTAATAATGTATGCTTCCCTCACATTTTCATTAAAATTTGGAAAAGCCAAACAGGGTTCATAATGTATTTCAAAAGAACTCTGTGTAATCTGTAAATAATGCATTTATAACAAGCATTAGATAATTTAAGATGATGCATATAATTAATTGCGAAAGATGTATTAAAGTGAACTGCAGTGGAGATTGTTTGATAAATCAGAAAGTTATAGAACTGAATGTGAAATTACTTCTAAAACAGTTTCTGTAAAATCACAGGTCAGATTTGCTTTGTAATAAATACTTTTAAGTATTAATAGGGCTATTAATAATTCATGATATTCAACATCTGATATGATATTTGATTCAACTGAATAATTACGAGAATACCAAAGGTGACTAATACTTTTCTGCATTATAGCTTCCTGCAAGATGTTCTACGAGTAAATAAAAAACAAAGTTAGATAAAAATGCACATTTAAAGTAAACTTTTGATTACAGATTGATGAAGTACACAACTCTTTTTTTTAATTTTCAAGGACAAAAAGCCTTTATTTTTAAATAATGGTATAAACAGATTAATATGTTAGTATTTTTAAACCAGTGAAGTGTAAGGATGGAATCAGCTTTTTATTAACATACGGAGAAAAACACAATCTCTGTCTCTCTCTCTCTCAGTCTGTTTTCTCTGGACATGTCTTTAACACGTAAATCCAGTCCTGAAATAGATCTCCAACTAACCTGCTGCTAGCTAGTTAAATCCTCTCTCTCTCTCTCTCTCTCTCGCTCGCTCGCTCCTGGAAAGCCCCATAAGTCATAGCGCTCGGTCGTCCATGTCACGCCTGCTATTACTGGTCTGGACATTGTCATTAAACTCTTAGTTCTTCCTGGACAATGCAAGGATGTTGTTACATATAAACGGCCATTTAAAAGCTTGATTCTCTCGCATTGATTCCTCTGTAATCAGATCAAATCAGATCAACAGGTTATTATATCAGCCAAAACACTATCCTTCGGCAGTGATATAAACTTGTATCTGTCTGCTCTCGAGATGATGCCATGCTTGTCTGGCTCTAATGTCTTTTCTGTCTATCGTGGTTTAAACATTTCTTTGTTGAGTCTTGTGGTGTGGTGTTGGGGTAAAGCTCAGGTTTTGTGCTGTCTTAGACCGAGTCTTAACCGAGGCACTTAACCCTGCGTTACTCCAGCGGACTGAAGCTGTACTAAGTGTTTCTGTAAGTCCTGTCAGATAAAAGTGTCTCGCCAGACTTTTGAGCATTAGCAGAAAGTCTGGTGTTCTTCACAGCTTATTCTGGACAGGAACTGAAGATTTAAATGGAAAGTGATGGTGACTGACATATAAAGTGACCAGAAACAAATGCATTCACTAGTGTACCCTCTTTGTGTTTGGTAAATTTACTTCTGTGCATGTGCAATTATACTACAATAATTTTAATTTAACAAAATAATAATATATGAAGTAATGAGATTGACATAAAAAGTGTTTTTTTGTGACATTTGAAGGGCAGGTAAATCTGAAAATTGGCAGAAATGTGTGAAAATTCAGGATTTCTGTCCATATAAAACCACCCAGAAAAAATGTAAAGTGTAAATTATGTAAATTGTTGTGTTTGTAATCTCAGTCAAATCCATCAGGATCTCTCAATCAAGGCCTTTCTTTCACTGCGAGTGAACTGACCTCTATAACTGTAAAAGAGATGGTCAGAAACTTGAGTACAGAACGGATTGAGGAGAACAGAAGGGAAGAATGGATAGATGAAGGGGGAGGGAGATGGAGGAGGAGAAGGGAGGCAGAAAAAGACTAAAATAGAAAGTTTGATCAATAATTCAGGCTCTGAGGAACATTATTATTTCATCAGCAGCGCTGCAGTAGAGCTGTAACCTGACAGTAAGAGCGCTGCATGCCTGTACTTAACACTCATCACAGATTCATCTGGACCGTCAGTTCTTTAAAGGTCACATGTGACGCATCTGATAGAAAAATGTTACAATAGAATTCATTTTTGTGGTCTTCAAGTCAAGCTTTTGTTTATATTTAGGGTTAGAGAAATGGTCAAACATTTAGTAATAAAGGCATCATCCTCCAGCGTTTGTCTCCAAACATGAATTATTCCTCAAATCATGCTTTTACTTCACTAAGTGATCAGAAACATCTAAACAACCACGTAGCAATGTGCTAATGCCACTCGAAACACTTTAGGAACTAAATAGCAACACTTTTGCAACCATGCACAATAAAAACAATGGATTTTGTACAGACAAACACCAAAAAAATATAATTTGATTTAATAATGAATATTTAATGTGATTGAGTGCTGTTTGTGGAAACTGCTGCTCTCATAGCATGTTATGGTGTGTTTAATCTGGATTTGATGTGACATGTCGGTTCATTATGAATGTGATCTGGGAAATGTTTCATTTCTGCTTCATATTTTTGTTTTATGAGTGCTGGTGAACATCCAACAGAGACATTTAGCCAAAAAAGCTAAAATTATCTAATATTACTAATAAAATGCAGTCGTTTTATTTGCTTTTGTTACTTAATAAGCTACAGTAGTCAAAAAGGGAACTGATCGCTCAGATGTTGCTCTCTCAGAGCTCAGGATATTTACTGGAGTGTTTTTCCATCTGTTTCATATAGATAACAATTCCAGATATTTCTCTTTAAACCCTTAGCAGAAAAAAAAGATGCAATTTTCATTTAGTAAGAGTTAGGGGTATACATGTATCGCTATGTAAATTAATATAAATAATAATATAAAGTTTTCTAAATCATCCTTTTGATATGGGACTACTTTTATATGTGTGATTTTGACATTTGTGAGACAGCAGCAGACATAACAGCATCTCCAACCAACTACCCCAAAATTTTTGCTTTTATGATCAACGTTTGACCAGTTTCATGTCATCTAAAGTCTTTATTTATAGCTATGTTAGCTAACATTCTCATAATTTATAAAGACAGCTTTTTCATGTTAGCATATTAATCTGACAGTAATGACAGTTTTGATTATGTAAAATCAACAACATTACAGCGGTTTCAAAGATGTTTTGATTGTTTGACTTCTCAAAAGAGAATACAGCAAAATATTATTTAATTTGCGTTCCCTACCAGTTAAATTTCACATATATAAACTATCCAAAGCTCTGTTAATCCTAAAGCAATCAAAACCCTATATATATATTAATTTTATGTGTCCTCTTAAGGTGTAAATTGTTTACCTTTTTTGTTAACCAGGCAACACACCTCTTCTGAAAATTGACCATAGATTTACTTAAAAAAGAAAAAACATGGTAACCACAAGTTAACATTGCTTTTGCTACACTAACCATAGTTCAACCATGGTATTTGTAGTACACTCTTAAAATAAAGTTCTTCATGATGCCATAGAAGGATCAAAATATGTGCGAAACCGCTCCGAAGTTCCAATCTCATCAAATAATTTGCAATACACGTTCCGAAGTTCCGTTCTGAACCAAAAGATTTGTGAACCCGCTCCGAAGTTCCGTTCTGAACCAAAAGATTTGTGAACCCGCTCCGAAGTTCCAATCTAAATCAAATAATTTGCAATACATGCTTCGAAGTTCCGTTCTGAACCAAAAGATTTGCGAACCTGCTCCGAAGTTCCAATCTAAATCAAATAGTTCCATTGTGAACAAAAAGATTTGCGAAACCGCTCAGAAGTTCCAATCAAAATCAAATAATTTGCAATACATGCTTCGAAGTTCCGTTCTGAACCAAAAGATTTGCGAAACCGCTCAGAAGTTCCAATCAAAATCAAATAATTTGCAATACATGCTTCGAAGTTCCGTTCTGAACCAAAAGATTTGCGAAACCGCTCCGAAGTTCCAATCGAAATCAAATAATTAGCAATACAAGCTCCGAAGTTCCGTTCTGAACCAAAAGATTTGCGAACCTGCTCCGAAGTTCCAATCTAAATCAAATAGTTAGTTCCATTGTGAACCAAAAGATTTGCGAAACCGCTCCGAAGTTCCAATCGAAATCAAATAATTTGCAATACAAGCTCCGAAGTTCCGTTCTGAACCAAAAGATTTGCGAACCAGTGTTAATTTTGACACAAAATTTTAATTTAGTTTTAGTCTTAGTCTTTTGACTATAATTCTTTTTAGTTTTAGTCAAGTTTTAGTCATCTGATTTGTTTTAATTTTAGTCTTATTTTAGTCGACTAAAATTGCTTGGTATTTTAGTCGACTAAAATTGCTTGGTATTTTAGTAGACTAAAATAAGACTAAAATCAATAACAGATTTACTAGACAATTTTTTACAGCTGGTATAGGAAACAAACTTAACCAAAATATATAAAACACAAATTCAACTTTATTTCAACACAACTGTGTCTTTATTTCGATTCAAAAGCTTTTATGCAGCAACAAACACTGTCATGATAATGTAAACAATAACTAGCTGCCAATTGACCATCAATAAAAGAAAAATAAAGTTAGGTCCAGGACCTTAAAGCTTACAGCTGAGCTGAACAATAAGTGCATACATTTAAAGTAAATTGGGTGGATAAAAAAAGTAACAAGATTTTATAAGGTATTCATTTGTCTAGCAATATTGTATGTTTTAAATACTACAATATTGCTAGATTAGTATGTATAATGATAGGATGTGAACATTCACGTTTCACATGACTAATATAGAAACATTTGTGATATTGTCAACAAGTAGAACATTATAAAATATACTAAACATTGGTATTAATCAAATGTATGTATCATAATATTACGTATTAGTATTGTGCTCTCATCTAACTTGAAGAAGGGGCTATTTTACATTACTTTTCAGTTCGTAATATTTAATGCTACAATATCTACGCACTGCAGTCTTCCAATTTTGCTTAGCTCAATAAACAAAAGAACATCGTTGTGAAATTACATTTGAGAAAATGTCCGGGTGGCTCGTCTGTAAATTTCTTTTCAAATTGGTTGTGTTCTTGCCACGAATGAGCGCTCCGCGTGCTTTACGCTTTGTTTTGTTTTGTTCGTCGTCAAACGTGAAGTGAGCTGTGGACATTTTGTCGCTCTTTTAGACATCACCTCTTCGAATGCCGTCTTCCCGGGAGCTCATTTAAAAACTGAAAACCTTCGCTTCACGTCTCAATAAGTCAGGCTCGGATTGGTTCTCTTCTCTCATGCAGTCTGTTCTGTTTTGCCGGTTCTTTTGCTCATTCCTCGCATCTCTCCCGTCTGCTGATTTGATTTTCGTCACAGTCTATTTTCGTCTCGTCCTTTATTCGTTGACGATAATGTCAATCAATTTAGTCATAGTTTTAGTCTCCATCAGTGCCTTCTATATTAGTTTTCGTTTCGTTTTCGTCCGCAAAAATATATTCGTGACGAAAATAATGATGAAAATATTTAGTCAACGAAATTAACACTGTTGCGAACCTGCTCCGAAGTTCCAATCTAAATCAAATAGTTAGTTCCATTGTGAACCAAAAGATTTGCGAACCCGCTCCGAAGTTCCAATCTAAATCAAATAATTTGCAATTCATGCTTCGAAGTTCCGTTCTGAACCAAAAGATTTACCAACCTGCTCCGAAGTTCCAATCTAAATCAAATAGTTAGTTCCATTGTGAACCAAAAGATTTGCGAAACCGCTCCGAAGTTCCAATCTAAATCAAATAATTTGCAATACATGCTTCGAAGTTCGGTTCTGAACCAAAAGATTTACCAACCTGCTCCGAAGTTCCAATCTAAATCAAATAGTTAGTTCCATTGTGAACCAAAAGATTTGCGAAACCGCTCCGAAGTTCCAATCAAAATCAAATAATTTGCAATACATGCTTCGAAGTTCGGTTCTGAACCAAAAGATTTGCGAAACCGCTCCGAAGTTCCAATCGAAATCAAATAATTTGCAATACATGCTTCGAAGTTCCGTTCTGAACCAAAAGATTTGCGAACCCGCTCCGAAGTTCCAATCTAAATCAAATAATTTGCAATACACGCTCCGAAGTTCCGTTCTGAGCCAAAAGATTTGTGAACCCGCTCCGAAGTTCCAATCTAAATCAAATAATTTGCAATACACGCTCCGAAGTTCCGTTCTGAGCCAAAAGATTTGTGAACCCGCTCCGAAGTTCCAATCTAAATCAAATAATTTGCAATACACGCTCCGAAGTTCCGTTCTGAACCAAAAGATTTGTGAACCCGCTCCGAAGTTCCAATCTAAATCAAATAATTTGCAATACACGCTTCGAAGTTCCGTTCTGAACCAAAAGATTTGCGAACCTGCTCCGAAGTTCCAATCTAAATCAAATAGTTAGTTCCATTGTGAACCAAAAGATTTGCGAAACCGCTCCGAAGTTCCAATCTAAATCAAATAATTTGCAATACATGCTTCGAAGTTCCATTCTGAACCAAAAGATTTGCGAACCTGCTCCGAAGTTCCAATCTAAATCAAATAGTTAGTTCCATTGTGAACCAAAAGATTTGTGAAACCGCTCCGAAGTTCCAATCAAAATCAAATAATTTGCAATACACGCTCCGAAGTTCCGTTCTGAACCAAAAGATTTGCGAACCCACTCCGAAGTTCCAATCTAAATCAAATAATTTGCAATACATGCTTCGAAGCTCCGTTCTGAACCAAAAGATTTGCGAACCCGCTCCAAAGTTCCAATCTAAATCAAATGATTCGCGATACATGCTCCGAAGTTCTTTTCTGACCCAAACGAGTTGCGAACTCGCTCCGAAGTTCCAATCTAAATCAAATGATTCATGATACGCTCTTCGAAGCGCTCCAAATTTAAAATCTGAATAAAAAGATTTACAAAACTGATTCGAACTTTGGAGAAACTTCTGGGACTTTGGAGCATGTATAATTGAATGTTTTGGTTCGCGCAATGATTCCGGAACCTGTTACAATGTTCTGATATGAGTTTTCTTTTCCACAGGAAGCTGATTCTGAAGGTTTTAGTGGTGTTTCATGTGTTGATGTGTGTTTGTCAGGGTCCTAGAGAAGCGTCAGGAGAATGGAGAAACGATCGAGTTGTCGGCAGAAGGGCGTCCAGAGCTGCAGGAGGAGAAGGAGCTTCCTGTGGTGGACTGCACATGTTTCGGTCTCCCACGCCGCTACATCATTGCCATATTATCAGGTCTGGGGTTCTGCATCTCGTTCGGCATCCGCTGTAATCTGGGCGTCGCCGTCGTTAGCATGGTGAACAACCACACCGTCTATAAAGAAGGCAAACCATACATTGTGGTGAGTGAGAACAGAATTTTCCATACCTGTCTCATGTTCTTTAATGCCAAATTTTGTGTCACAGTCAGGCTACAATTACATTTATAGATTTTTAACTTGATGGCTGATTTTTTTTTTTTTTATAGGACAAACTGAACTTTTCTAAGACAGACCCAGAAAAACTATAAACAAATTGTATCAAGTGCGTATTTATAGAGTTGTATAGGTATAGAAAATTGTTTAGTCTATATTTTTTGTTAAATTATTGTTTTATTGTTGAATCTTAAATCTGTGTCTGTCATGTAATAGCTTATATGACAACAAATTTAAATACAACCAACAACCAAATACATTTTCGACCAACTAGATTTTCTGCAATTTAGTCAGCTGTTTATCAAATTGTTGTGTCTAGACTTGAATATTTTGGCATAAAATTGCCATTTTGCTTAAAATATTGCCAAAGTTTTAATAGTTACTGATTTTAATAATTAGTAATTTGTAATAGGTTGTGTTTTTGCTATTTTATACATATATACATATATATGTATGTGTGTGTGTATGTATTTATTACTTTTTATTTCAGTTTTCTTATTTTTTGTATTTTTTATATTTCATCTTTTACTTATATTTGCACATCATGAAAAAACTAAATGAAAATGAAACATTTTTTTAATTTTACGTTTATTTATCAACTAAATTAGAAGTTAATGAAGTGTTCAATTAATTGTTTTATTTCAACATATTTTTTTGTATACTAAAAGAGTAGAATGTAAAACAACATGCAACAATAAACATTTAAAACTAATATGTTACAGTATTGTCTAATATTTTGCATTTTAATTTTGCATAATGCAGTTATGTGCATAGTTTGATGAACAAATAAACTAAGATAAAAATAATAATGCATAAAAAATACTTCAGGTATAATTGCATTGCCTCAAACATGCTTAAAATGAAATATGTTGCTTTTATTAACAAAATGCACCAAAAAATGAAATAAATAGCAAATGTGTCTGTGTTTCAGAAAGCTCAGTTCACCTGGGATCCAGAGACTGTAGGAATGATTCATGGCTCGTTTTTCTGGGGATATATAGTCACTCAGATTCCTGGAGGTTTCATTTGTCAGAAATTTGCAGCGAACAGGTCAGTCATGCTGTCACTGAACTCAGATGCACAGAAGAATAAAACACTCTTCACACAGCTGCTCTCTCTGTTTCTCAGGGTTTTTGGCTTCGCGGTCGTGGCCACGTCTGTCTTGAATATGTTGATTCCCTCAGCAGCACGGATTCACTTCAGCTGTGTGATTTTAGTCAGGATACTACAGGGACTGGTTGAGGTAAATAAATATATTCTAGTACTATTACAGTGCTGAAAAGCAGCACTCTCCATGAAATGTTTCCGGCTTCCAGTTCATGTGTCACATTGAAACTTCATTGTGAATGTGTTGTCGGATGCAGTAGTGCTCTGGTTATAGTCTATGACTTCATCTGCTGTCGTTGTCATTGCTGCTCAGGGCGTATCTTACCCAGCATGCCACGGGATCTGGGCGAAATGGGCCCCTCCCCTCGAGAGAAGCCGATTGGCCACAACAGCGTTCTGTGGTGAGGTCATTATTTTTAGCAGTTTAATATCTGTGGAAAACTGTCAGTAACCTATAATCATTTTAATTATTGTTACTAAAATTCTTGCTGCCTTAAATTTTTTAGTACAATTAAAAATTCTAATTTACATTAAACTGGCTTAAAAATTAAGTAAAATTTACTTAACCTATTTTGATGAGTTAATGCAAAAACACGTTGTCATAACTTTATTGTTCATATCTTATTTTACAGTTTAATAATAATCATATATTTATTATTATTATTATTATTATTATTATTATAAATATTATGACTACTGCATAATCTATTATTGTTGTTGTTTTCAAATTTTGATTAGTTTTAGTTATTTATTGACTGTTATTATTATTATTATTAATAATAGTAAAAATTATAATAATGATTATTATTTTCATTTTCATTATTGTTTTTCTGGTTATGAATGCTGAATAACCTAATATTATTGTAGTTGTCTTTTTTTTTCAATTGATGATTGTTACTTTAATTATTCAGTAGTAGTAGCAGTAATAATAATAATAATAATAATAATAATAATAATAATAATAATAATAATAATAATAATTATTATTATTAATATTAATATTAGTAAAAATAATATTATGGAAAATATAATCCTAATAAATATAATTTTTATTATGTGTGTTTGTAATAATATTAATCAAAGTATTTATTATTGTTGTTTTATTTTAATATTGTATGATTTGTTAATGTATATATTTGTGTGTGTACATATACAGTGTATATATATATATTAGTGCTGTCAAGCGATTAATCGCGATTAATCGTATCCAAAATAAAAGCTTTTGTTTACATAGTATATGTGTGTGTACTGTTTATATATATTATGAACATAAAATAGACACATGCATGTATATATTTAAGGAAAATATGTTATGTTTGTATTTTAAATATATGTATATATAATATAAATTCTATGAATATAAATCTACACATGCAAATACTTGGAAATATTTTAGAAATATCTGCTGTATGTGTATGTATTTATTATATACACAAAAAATATACACAGTACACACAGATGTATTATGCAAACAGAAACTTTTATTTTGGATGCGATTAATCGCGATTAATTGTTTTACAGCACTAATATATATGTGTGTGTGTGTGTTTTTATGAATCCATATGTTCAGTGTATTCTCCATGCACTGATGTGAAGTGTGTGTGATATCTTGTCAGGCTCGTACGCAGGAGCTGTGATAGCGATGCCATTAGCAGGAGTTCTGGTGCAGTACTCAGGCTGGTCCTCAGTCTTCTATGTATACGGTGAGGAAAACCAGCACACACTTGCACTAATAACACATGCATGACTCTCATCTCATGTTTCTGACAGTGTCTGTGTCTTGTGGTTTCTCTCCGTCTGTAGGTAGTTTCGGGGTCTGCTGGTATCTGTTCTGGATTCTGGTGTCGTATGAGAGTCCAGCAGCTCATCCCACCATCACTCCGGAGGAGAGGAAGTACATCGAAGACGCCATCGGAGAATCGGCTGGACTGATGAACCCGGTGACGGTACGAACACACAGGTTTATATCGTGATGCTAGAAACGCATGCAGTGTAAGGAGCTCTCTCATTGTCCTCTCTGCAGAAGTTCAACACTCCCTGGAGACGGTTCTTCACATCCATGCCCGTCTACGCCATCATCGTGGCCAATTTCTGCAGGAGCTGGACCTTTTACCTGCTGCTCATCAGTCAGCCGGCGTATTTCGAGGAGGTGTTTAAGTTTGAGATCAGCAAGGTGAGAGAGAGAGCATGCGAACACTTCATTTAAAGCTCAGATGTTTCTCCTAGACAGTGATGAGACTAAACGGAGAGCAAATACAGGCCTCTGCTGAAGTCTTAAATGTTTCTGCTGTAAAAAGACTAAAGTCTCAAACTGTGCTCTGAAATCAAAAGCTCTCAAAGACGATAATAATAATAATTATGATAATAATAATAATTATGATAATAATAATTTAATTAGTGTTTGTAATTCAGTGTTATTAATAATAATAATAATAATAATAATTATAATAATAATGATATTTTGATTAGTGTTGGTTAAATGTTGATCACCGAAATAATAATAATAATAACAATAATATTTTGATTATTTAGTATTGGTTATAGAGTGTTCTTCATTGATTTAATAATAATAATAATAATAATAATAATTATTTAATTAGTTATTGTTGGTTATTCAGTGTTAATAATAATAATAATAATAATAATAATAATAATGATAATAATAATTTAGTTAGTGCTGGTCATTGAGTTTTCATCACTGATATAATAATAATAATAATAATAATAATAATAATAATAATAATAATAATGATATTTTGATTAGTGTTGGTTAAATGTTGATCACCAAAATAATAATAATAACAATAATATTTTGATTATTTAGTATTGGTTATAGAGTGTTCTTCATTGATTTAATAATAATAATAATAATAATAATAATAATAATAATAATAATAATAATAATAATAATAATAATTATTATTATTATTTAATTAGTTATTGTTGGTTATTCAGTGTTAATAATAATAATAATAATAATAATAATAATGATGATAATAATAATTTAGTTAGTGCTGGTCATTGAGTTTTCATCACTGATATAATAATAATAATAATAATAATAATAATAATAATAATAATAATAATAATAATAATAATAATAATAATTTGATTGGTGTTGGTTAAATGTGGATCACAGAAATAATAATATTAACAATCATATTTTTATTACTTAGTTTTGGTTATAGAGTGTTCTTCTTTGATATAATAATAATAATAATAATAATAATAATAATAATAATAATAATAATAATAATAATAATAATTATTATTATTATTATTGTTGGTTATTAAGAGTTAATAATTTATAATAATCATAACACTTTATAATAATAATTATTATTATTAAAATATACATTGAATAATCTAATAATAATGTTAATATTATTATTGTTGTTATATTTATGACGATAAAGTCAGCGATGGTTATTCAGTGTTCTGAACAATTATAATAATCTAATCCTCATCATCATTGTTGTTGAGAATACACTCTTACTGAATAATGACTAGTGGCCCAAAGTATTTTAGGAGAGCCATCACCTGTCTCTCTTCAGGTGGGAATCCTCTCGGCTCTTCCTCATCTGGTGATGACCATCGTGGTGCCGATCGGAGGACAGCTGGCCGATTACCTGAGGAGTCACAACATCATGACCACCACCAACGTCAGGAAACTCATGAACTGTGGAGGTCAAGCCTGTTTTCATTCTGTGGTCTGCTGTAAATGAGCTATGAATGTCATGTGACTGACCCCAGCGGAGCTGCTGATTGGCTGACGGAGCGTCACTTGTTCTGTGTGTTCAGGTTTCGGGTTGGAGGCCACGTTTCTTCTGGTTGTGGGTTTCTCTCACACTAAGGGCGTCGCCATCTCCTTTCTGGTCCTTGCTGTTGGATTCAGTGGTTTTGCCATCTCAGGTACGAACAAACACCTTCTTTCTTAAGATTTCCTTTGAATTAAAACTTTTCAGGGCTGCATTATTATAACAAAAATCATAACTGTCGATTATTCCCTTGAAATTGTAATTGTGATTATTAATTACAATTATCACAATTTACATTGAAAGATGTTTATACCATTGTTTGATGCAACTGCATGCCCTATTTTATATGAAAACACTACTTTCTTTATAGTATTAAGCCTCAAATGTCATTTGTCATGTTATTATAATGTTATACTAAAACTAAAATTTTAATAATGGCAAAAACCCTTAAGAAAACACATTAAAACATCTTAAACACGCAGAATAACATAAGTGGACTTTGAGCGATTAATTGCAGCTTTGAACTGCTTAGAAATTCAATCAATTGTGCTGTACTATTACTTTTATTAATTATATGAATAATTTTAATTAGAAAAACTTAAACTGAAACCATAAAATATTGCTTAAAATAAAATGCAAATTAATTTAAATAAAATATAATGTAAAATCCAGCTGATTAAAAAGTAACTTTTATATGTTACATTGTTCTTTCCTGTATTTATTAAAGGTTTATAGTAATTAGCTTTTATTTTTATATATTCAGTTTTTATATTTATTTTAATCCACAAAAAACATGAAGCAGCAGCAGAACTGTTTCTAACATTGAAAATGTTCCTTAAGCAGCAAATCATCATATTTTCATGATTTCTGAAGATCACGTGACACTGAAGACTGGAGGAATGATGCTGAAAATACAGCTGCACATCACAGAAATAAATTACACTTTAACAAATATTCAAACAGACAACTGTTATTTAAAATTGCAATAATATTTACATTTTTTTACAACTGTTACTGTATTTGTGATCAAATAAATGCAGCCTTGGTAAGCCGTTTTTACTGTTGTCTTCTCAACCTCTGTCCAAACGTCCAGGGTTCAATGTCAATCATCTGGACATCGCTCCACGTTACGCCAGTATTCTGATGGGCATCTCTAACGGTGTCGGGACGCTCTCTGGCATGGTGTGTCCTCTGATCGTTGGTGCCATGACCAAAAACAAGGTACTGACTTTAAACCAGAGAGGAGGAGGAAGAGAGCGTTTGTTGTGCTCCATGTGTTTACAGCTGATTCATGCTTTTACTCTACAGAGATCATATGCATGTTGTGCACATGATTAAAAACGATCTACACACACACACACATACATATAAACCTCCGTTCTCGTCCTGTGTGTTTCTCTCTGTAGACGCGGGAGGAGTGGCAGTATGTGTTTCTCATTGCATCACTTGTTCATTATGGTGGAGTTATCTTCTACGGTGAATATTTCTGTCCATTTCCTTCCATCTGTCTCCGATTGTATTTGTAGAGTTATTGTAATTCAATTTGTTGCGTGTGTGTTGTGTAGTATGTGTTGTACTTTGGATAAAAGTGTGACTCATGAAAACATTTATATTCTTTACCTCACGAAAAACAAACATAATTTTGCATAAATCAAATGTTTACTAATTGATAATAATACTAATAATTAAAATCTTAATATAAAACGATTTTTTTTTTTTGGTATATATTAAGTATTTTATTATTATGCTATTATAATTTCAAAAACTGAATTAAATTATAAAACATTTTTGCATCGTGACATTTATTTTTAGCATTAATTCAACAAATCCTAACTTGCTGTATATACTTATTATTTAATAATAAATATTATATTTTATATACTTATGTTTATTTGCTTTAGTTTATCTTGATGCACTTAAATAACAAAAACGAAAATAAAAATGTATCCAAGCTGTATTTAAAAAAAAGAAAAAAGCTAATTAAAAATATAAAAAATTAAGTAAATTAAATTTTTTTACTTTATTCTGAAATAACACTTGCCACAAAAATAGTTAAAGTGGTCATGTGACTGAAAACAACTGTGTGGTTCTAAAATAGAATTTTAGTTAGTTAGTAATAGACAGTGTTCTCTTAAAGGGGTTGGACAATAACTCTTGCACCTGCAATATGAATCAATGACACCATGAATCTCGCTTCACAGTGACCATTTCTTTTTTGTTCAGGCATCTTCGCGTCAGGAGAGAAGCAGCCGTGGGCGGAGCCAGAGAACATGAGCGAAGAGAAATGTGGAATAATAGGAGAAGATGAGCTGGCGGATGAAACGGAAGAGCTGTACCGCCCAGTGGGCGGCGGCTACGGAGCGACCGTCCAATCAGGTGACCCCAATGGGGCGGGGACTGGAGGGGGCGGAGCTGGAGGGAGCTGGGTCTCAGACTGGGACAGAACAGAGGAATACGTCCAACCTGTGGGAACGAACAGCTTCCTGTACAGAGGAGAGGGCAATGAGCCAATGATTGTGAGGCTCAGAGATCAACAGTAAAGCTGGATGGGAACGGGACTCGATATTCCTCCCCTACAGAAACTGACTGGGACGGAGGAAGTGGTTTTGACCCAAATCTAGAAAAGTAACATAACATAAAATCTTGAGTGTGTGCATGAGGACATTAGGTACGAAAGCTTGAAATGTGACCAGTCAAGTGTTTGGACATTTCAAAACATCATTTTATTCCTTGTGTCCAAACGTTTGACTCCCTGCTCGTATATTTCAGCAATTAAACGGATCACCGAGAGTTCAGAAGTATTCTGCATAAATTGTGAGAGATAATTGTAAAAGGTGGTTCTTACAAATGAAGTCCTCTTTTGCTGAACAACTAAAGTATAATTCCAATTCAGATACAAAACCAGATTTAGGGAATTGATCTCATGTGCCAATACTGTGAGGTGTGTGTAGTATCGGTCCCTTTTCAATGCGAACCTCCTTTAAAATACATTTAAAGACTAGTCATGTCAACTGTTTGGTTGAGCTTATACTGTAGAAGCATTGACATACTTAGTTTTTGATAGTGAATTCTCTTTAACCATTCATTTTTTATGTATTTAACCCATAACCAGATAGCAAAGTTGTATTAATTTATTATTTTGAAGGATTATTCAGCGTTCAATAAAAATGCATCTCTGTCAGCAGTATTTGTGGCACAGAAAATAAGTGTATTTATCTTTATTTATTGGCAAATCAATGTGGCAGATAACGTTATCCCTCAAATGCTGACAAATATGTAGAGTTTTGTTTTTATTGAAACTGAAAAATGTCTTTTATTTGTAATTTGTTTTATTCAAACATCATGTTCAGCCTTTTTTTTTTTTTTGATTAAAGTCCAATGAAAATGATGCCAAGCGCTGATTGTCTGCGTGAAGGCTCAACCAGAGCAACGTGATACTGAAAGATCACTAGTAGAAACACATTTGTTTCTCTTTCACCATTTAGCTGTTTAATCTCACATATAGATTAAAGCAGAACCATACAGTGGTAGTTGAGAAGATTAGATGATTTAAAAATAAATAATAGTTTATCTCTAATTAAATTCAGATGTTTATTCAGCACTTTCTCTCTCTCTCTCCAGCATGCCACGTGACATTTTCAATATACTCTCATGTATTCTCACACATCAGCATCTTAAAGAGATCGTTCACACAAAAATTGAAGCTTTGCCATCATTTGCTAACCCTCGCTAACGTTTATGACTTTATTCGGTGTAAGAATCTGTTGGACTTTTCATAAGGAAAATCTTTAATTTCTCACCCCATAATTAACCAAAAATAATCTGAAATAAAACTTTGCATAAAGGAAGTTGGTTGAAGTATTTTCTAAAAATAAACATCTATAATTAATATTTTAATTGGATTTTAATATAATAGTTTAATATTTTCTAAAAATAAACATCTATAATTAATATTTTAATTTGATTTTATTATAATAGTATAATACTTTTTATATATTTTTAATTTTATTTTATTATAGATTTTTCTTGCATCGGTACAAATTCTTTTTTTTATTTTTTATTAAAATAATAGTTTTAAATGAACTGACAATTTAATGTTTTATTTAGAATTTTTTTTTTTTTTTTTTTTTTTTATTGAGATGAGGTGATATGTTCATGTGAGGTCGTGTGCACTGCTGTTATAGTAGTTTATGGTGCTTTTTAAGCTTTCACATTCGCTTCTTTTGTGAACCAAATAAGAAAGTCTTTCGTACAGGTTTGGAGCAACATGAGAGCGAGCAAATGATGACAGAATTGACATTTTTGGGTAAAGTGTTCCTTTAATATCAACCAAAAAGCAGATCCCATAGAAATGAAGTGATATTTCTATGGTTATTCACTTATGATGAGGACATGTTTGTATCACGTCACTGCGTTTGTGTCTTTTTCTTTCTTGGGGTTTGTTTCCTACATTATTTGTTCTATGTTGTGAAATGTGAATGTATAAAAAAAAATTGTGATAAAGCGACTTACATGATTAAACTTCGTTATTGTGATTATTACTATCATTGCTGCAGCTGTGCAAACACTGAGACTTAGGTAAAAATACTGTTTTCAAACTATAACATATTAAAACTAATGTTATGTTGTTATTTATAATATAAACATGTTTGTTTTTATATTAAATCATTAAAAATAATGCATTTGAATACATTTTTACAGTAGGTATTCTTGGAGTTCTTAAGCTACATTTGGGATCGACATTTATCATTTCTATTGTGCTGATAATGCATCGTTGTGTATTTAGGATCTGTTTCTGTGATCCATTAATGGTGGTCAAACTAAAACTACTGACGTCAGCAAGCAAACAGAAAAAGCACTGAATCCAGATCATGTTACACCAAAGAAAACAGACCATGGCCTAAATGATACACTGTTTCATTGAAACGTGTGTAAGCAGGAAAGCAGTGACCTCTTGTGGTGGACCACGGCTGGACTGGGTTTGATGATGGACACAAGTTTAAGGACTGAACTACAGATGCATTGCAGTGAAAAGTTTAATATAGCACATTGCATTGATTTATTTGACACACATCCACAATTACACTGAAAATGCACAGAAAGCTGAAAATGCGTTGCTTGTTATAGTTGAGAAGTTCTTAAAAGTGCTTTTTAAAAACAACACAACAGCATTGCATAAAAACACTTGAATAATGAAGATCTAAAAATAAACATGATGATACAAAGAAATCATTTTACTGTCAAACTGTTGCTTCTGGTTAAAATAGGAGTCCTCTATCCATAATCCTTCTTTCTCCGGTGTAAAAGTCGTCTTGTCTGAATCGGGAGAGAAATCTGCACAGATCAAGCCTAAACATTTCTAAACAGATACGTGACTGGATATTGATGTGAGCCACAACATGAGATTAATTTTTTCACCGGAGGAAATGTTATGGATCATGGAGTCGTATTTTAGCTGGAAACAATGGTTTGAAGTTAAAAACATCTTGATGGGTTTGTTTCACCAGATGTGAACTGATGGACTGATTGATGTGGATGATTGTGATGTTTTTATCAGCTGTTTGGACTCTCATTCTGACGGCACCCATTCACTGCAGAGCATCCATTGATGAGACACTGATGGAATACTACAATTCTCAAAATTGAAGAAATCAATAAAGAAACAACCTCATCTATATCTGGGATTACCTGAGGGTGAGTACATTTTCATTACTATTAGTTTAAAGCATTTTCACAAATCCCAATCTTTTTCACATTGCACACTTCTATGCTGTAACCTCGATTGCATTAATAATAACTGCCATTAAACTACTGTTAACTACTTGCAAAGTTATAGAAAAGCTTAATTACCTTAAATGGCTAAATGGAAATTTGAATATTAGTTAACATTAATGTGATTATTTTTCTTCAAGGAGCCCTCATTCTTCCTCTTTTCTCACCTGTTTAGGCTACATAGTGTACACTCATCAGTCTTCTGTAATTCAGCACAATGATCAGCACAATGATGATCACAAAGAAAATCAGGGCTGCGACCGTAATGTACCACATGTGTCCGAACTCCAGTGGTTGTTCTGAGAGAAATAATTTATGATAAAGCAAATAAATGACTTGTTTTGAAAATAGAGTGTGATATTTAGTGCATTTATACATCATTACAGTCAACCTGAATGAGTTTGAGTACCTGTGTAGCTGTAGATTTTGCTGAAACGGGAGAAACCGTTCCCACAGTCCCTCCGGCATCTGTACTCTCCTTCTTTCTCTACGGTAATAGACTCATCGTTTTCAGGTAGTTTTCTGTGTGTGTATGTGTGATTAAATGGTGTGTGATACCAGTGGTAGGATGTGCAGTTGGCAGGACAGTCAGGACAGGAACACTTCAGACTGTTAGTAGATGCTGAAATCACTGCAGCAGGAGGTCCACCTGTAAAACACAAAATTACAATCAAGGTTTTTATAAATGTGTGTCTGTGAAAAAAGAAAAAACTTTTGTTTGTGAATTGCCCCGTGCTGGTCACACTCTACGCTTGTTTTTGCGTGCAGTAAACAACAAAAGAGAATGATGCAATGGGTTGCCTTTGACATTTTATTTTAGCGTACTTTAATTTACTTCAAATATAAACTATTATAAGTATTATTTATGATTAACTTATAATTATTAATATTAATGCTATTGTTACACATAGCACTGCATGATATTTTTATGAATGTTAAAGAGCATCATGGTACCATGCCCAAAAAATACTTTCTGGTACTTTTTTGTTAGTACATGCAGTATTAGTGGTTGTGTTTACCTATAACTTTTAACTCCTGAGCATCAGAATCTCCTTCCTTCTGTTGAGCTTCTGCACTGAGGTGTGTGTACCTGTAGGTGGCGCGGCAGCTGTACATGCCGTTATCACTTTGTGTGGCGCTGGTGATGGTGTATGTGCCTTCAGCTGAGCTCATGATTTGTGTTTTATCCTTATAGAAGATGGCTTTGTCCAGCTTAGGTCCACCCCAGACTTCACATCTGAGGGTCACGGGCTCCCCCTGCCAGACAGGAACGGCCGGAGGAACCAACATCACCATGTGCTCTGAGAAACACAAACACAGGTCAGACTGCACATGCTGCTGAAAGAAACCTTCATCTAAACTTTCGGCAAATTTAAAGTATTTTGAAACTGACACTTGTTTTCCTTCTGGGGAAAACAGACCCAAATATTGATGACATCATGTTGCACTCACAGGCGTATTCACATTTTTGTCCAATCAAATGCTGTAGAATAAAACATCCCTCCTCTTAAAGCCAAATGCAACCAAGTAGCAAATCATGGTGTAACTGTGTTTATTATTATTTATTACAATACAAAATGGCATCGTATGATACAAATAATGATTTACTTTCATATCAATTATTTTATTTTATTTTATTTTTGGCCATTGTAAGTTTAGAAATCAATGGGCTCCAGTGTTTTTTTTTTTCAAAATACTTTCTTTTGTGTTTCAGACAGGTTTAAAATGACAGATTTTTTTTTTTCTGTAAACAATTCCTTTCTCTACACACAGGTGATCTGAAATACAACAGGAAGTGGAGTAATGAGTAACCTGTCTTTTTCAGCGTCACTGAATTGCTTCGAAGAACTGCTTTCTTTTTCTTGCACCAGAAAGTGGCTCTTTCTGCCTCCTTTAATTCTGCAAATATAACAGTTCTGTTCTTCTCTTGAATTTCGAGTCCTAGAGTGAAGGTGTTCACTCCCCTCAACACATAACAAGCCCAGTCCTTCAGATCATCATCATCCGTCTGCAGCACCAGGTTTCTTCCTTCTCCTTTGGTCATCACAGCACCTCCAACAGATGGAGAGAGCTGAGCGTGAGGCTCCAGATCTGAGAGAGAGAGAGAGACAGAGAGAGAGAGAGAGAGAGAGAGAGAGAGAGAGAGAGAGGGGGAGAGAGATCATGAGACACAGCAGGAGGAACAGAGCAGGTGATCATAAACGTTTAGGATGGTGTTCATACTCAGTACAGTGAGTGTGAACGGGTCACTCTTCGTTCCTCCCTGATCACATTCATACACCCCGTTGTTGTCTGGTGTCACTGCTGTAAGAAGCATTAAATAATCCTTGTGTGTTTGTGGTGCTCCGTTAAAATACCATGTTGTTGGTTTACTCCCTCCTTCACGGTTACAGATCAGAGTGATGTCATCTCCAGCATACACCTGAGGGAACTTCGGCCGGAGAGACACTAAGAGAAAGAAAACAGACATATGAGACACAAATCATCTGTAATGGCAGATCGTCTGACTTCTCTACAATTAAATATTATTGATTGGCAGTGATTAAACACAGAGATTTAGTGCTGTACACAAAAAAATTGTTGTTTAAAAGGTTCATTTATTAATTAATTCATGAAACATTTATGCATTCCTGTGTGCTTACATGCATTACTGCATGCATTAAATAAATAAATAAAAATACAAAAATGAATACTTTTCAAGCATCTGGATGCTTGTTGTGTGACGATGTCTCCGTGACACTAGGTCTACACACATTAGAACTTATTAATATCTGAATTCTCAATTTACTCAGTGCTGTGCTCGGAACAGATTTAATATTGGATTTTGTTGTTTTGAGGATCGAACAAAAAGCATCTCTAGGCTCTGATTTTAGCGCATGTTGTTGACTGTAGACACGTGTGTCATAAAACATGTTTATTTACCTGTTGGTTTCTGTCCCTTGTTCCCCCTTATGAGAACCAACAACACTGTGACATAAAGAGATCAATCAGATCTAGATTTGATTTCTGGATTAAGATTCTACAGCTTTAATTAATGCAGAGACAAAAAAATGGTGTTTGTTTCAAGCTCCTTGGCAAATTACAAAATTTCAAATATGTTGCAGATTTATTGGATTGAGACTGACACACTACGTCAGTTATGCGCTTTAAAGGTCATTCCACGAAATCTGTGACTTTTCCACTTGGAAAAGTAAAAAAATAAGTTTTTTATATATTTTTATATATATGAAATGAAGACACCTAAAACTGACAAGAAATTGTACTGTGACATCTCAGGGTATGTCATTTATTATTTTATTTTATTTATATAAGATAAGATTTTTTCTCAGCTCTGTTACAGACACAAGCATTAATATATTGTATAGTTTAATTATAACTATGTGATACATATACTGTAAAAGAAGCATTTAAGTTACTCTTTTCCCTGTGAGCGTTTCACATTTTGGATTTTTGTTTTAAATTGTTATATTTGTCATTAAGTTGACCAAAGACATTATAATTTTCAATTTAAATTTATATATTACAAAAAGGCTGAAAATAAAATATAGTTAAAGTTATAATGGAAAAACATAATTTTTACAATCTTTATGAAATAAATGACAGCAACAGGATTGACATCATAGTCACAGGAAGTTCTTGATGCTTAAATTTTTTTTTTTCACTTTTTTGAACATTGCAAGACTGGGACGAGGGTCTGCAGTCACCTTGTTCTTTTGTAATTTAATTTACATGGATTCATTATCGACAATGAGTTATGGAGAAAAACTAGTTTTACTGAGACTGATCCTCTTATTCTGGTTATTAACAATAATACTAGTAATAGTAACAATACCAACAATACTAATTACCAACCCCACTGAATGATATGCATGACCTTTAAAACCAAATCCATGTCATCCCTGTAACTTTCATGTTAAAAGCTTTTACTCTAAAAAGCAACAGGGCTGACAGTAACAGGTTCGATGATTTTAAACTAATTTGCTAATTGCTGTCACGCTGTCTAGTCTCTGTTTCCCTGGGTGTCCACTAGTGGGCTCACTTCCCCTTAGGCACTTCACTGTAGGCACTACAATTCTCACTAGCATTGTCCCTTCATCACAGTAATTGCACTCCTGCTAATTGCACCAGGTGCCTTCACTTAATTGTCATTAGCCTCCCTATATTTACCAGTCCTTTCCTGTTGTCTGTATGGAGTCCTTTCCTTTCGTGATCCTTTCGTGATCGAGTGCGAGTTCCCGTTCGATTCCCTTTCCTGTTCCTTCTTTGTTTGTTTGTTTTTTAACTGCATTCTGGTTTTGACCCTGGCTTGTTTTGACTATGATTTGGATTACCCCAATAAAACATATATGCACATAGATCTCTCTCCTTATCTCTTCCTGTATCTTACTGGGTCGCGATCGTCACAATTGTTAGTGAACAGTCAAGTTCACAAATGCATGAGGAAGCAGTGGCTGGGGACTCGGAGGAGCACTCGTCCATCACCCGGCTGAAGTCATCGAGGTAGTTAAAAAGCTCCTCGGTGGCAAGGCACCGGGGGTGGACGAGATCTGCCCCGAGTACCTCAAGTCTCTGGATGTTGTGGGGCTGTCTTGGCTGACACGCCTCTGCAACATCGCATGGTGGTTGGGGACAGTACCTCTGGACTGGCAGATTGGGGTGGTGGTCCCTCTTTTCAAGAAGGGGGACTGGAGAGTGTGTTCCAACTATAGGGGGATCACACTTCTCTGCCTACCCGGGAAAGTCTATGCCAGGGTACTGGAGAGGAAAATTCGGCCGATAGTGGAACTTTGGATTCAGGAGGAACAGTGTGGTTTTCGTCCCGGTCGTGGAACACTGGACCAGCTCTATACCCTTTCCAGGGTGCTGGAGGGTTCATGGGCGTTTGCCCAACCAGTCCACATGTGTTTTGTGGACTTGGAAAAGGCATTCGACCGTGTTCCTCGCGACATCCTGTGGAGGGTGCTCCGGGAGTATGGGGTCGGCGGCTCCCTACTTAGGGCTGTTCGGTCCCTGTACGACCGGAGCAAGAGCTTGGTTCGCATTGCCGGCAGTAAGTCAGACCTGTTCCCGATGCATGTTGGACTCCGGCAGGGCTGCCCTTTGTCACCAGTTCTGTTCATAATTTTTATGGACAGAATTTCTAGGCGCAGCCAAGGGCCGGAGAGTGTCCGGTTTGGGGACCATACGATTTCGTCGCTGCTTTTTGCGGATGATGTTGTCGTGTTGGCATCCTCAGACCAGGACCTTCAGCGTGTACTGGGACGGTTTGCAGCCGAGTGTGAATCGGCTGGGATGAGAATCAGCACCTCCAAGTCCGAGGCCATGGTTCTCAGTCGGAAAAGGGTGGATTGCCCACTTCAGGTTGGTGGAGAGTTCCTGCCTCAAGTGGAGGAGTTCAGGTATCTTGGAATCTTGTTCACGAGTGAGGGAAGGATGGAACGTGAGATTGACAGACGGATCGGTGCAGCTTCTGCAGTAATGCGGTCGCTGTACCGGTCTGTCGTGGTGAAGAAGGAGCTGAGCTGTAAGGCAAAGCTCTCGATTTACCGGTCAATCTACGCTCCTACTCTCACCTATGGTCATGAGCTGTGGGTCATGACCGAAAGGACAAGATCCCGGATACAGGCGGCCGAAATGAGCTTTCTCCGTCGGGTGGCTGGGCGAAAGATTTAACTCTTTTTTTTTTAATTCCAAGCAACGGGGCTTACCCGGGACGCGAAATTCCTAGGCAAGGAGGGGGTGGTGATGCTGGGTGTAACTAAAAAGGTGCCATTGTCCGGTGAGTCTCATATCGCATAATCCATAAAACTATTAATCTCCTGAACTGCAACTTTCTTTCCCACACTATTCAGCGCCAATCCCGCCACTAAGTCAGTTTCACTCGTTAAGGTAAGGTGTGGGGTAGGTTTAGGGGTTAGCATTTTTTGTTGCATAGTTTAGGAAACACTTTAACTGACACAACCAATAAAAACTTCAGAATCAGCTGTGGGGCGGAGGAAGCCACGCCCTATTTTGGAGCTCCCACCCCGTTTTGGAGTTCCCGCCCCTATTTGGAGATCTCCAGGCTGCAGTTATACCCTTCTCAAGCAATCTGTGGTACACACCTCTACCAACACACGATGGGTGACTCACAAAGCCCAATGTTCCAATGTATTACTTTCGTAAGTATCACAAAGTAGGCCTATCATTTAATTTTTCTGTTCATTACATATTTCTGTGTTAAAAATGTTGTATTACACATTAATCTCATTTCATTATACAGTTGTAATTGCTATGTAAATGCTTGTACAGACCTCTGAGCAGAATTAAACTGTAGGCCTAATCTAGGCCAAATATTTAGGCCTAAATCTAAAAGCAACTTCAGACACAGCTTCTATCTCTTGATTAATACTGATTTAATTGGTAACAGCCTATTGTTATATTATATGTTTTCTAATTTAACATTATCATTTAAAGGGGGGGTGAAATGCTCCTTTTCACTCAATCTCCTGTTAATCTTGAGTACCTATAGAGTAGTACTGCATCCTTCATAACTCCAAAAAGTCTTTAGTTTTATTATATTCATAGGAGAAAGATAGTCTGTACCGATTTTTCCCGGAAAAACCCGACCGGCTGGAGGCTTGACGTGTGGGCGGAGCTAAAGAATCACGAGCGCGAGTAGGCTTTTGCGTTGAGAGCGTCTGG
This sequence comes from Carassius auratus, assembly GCF_003368295.1. Classification (NCBI taxonomy): domain Eukaryota; kingdom Metazoa; phylum Chordata; class Actinopteri; order Cypriniformes; family Cyprinidae; genus Carassius; species Carassius auratus. The sequence goes on from NC_039266.1 coordinate 2,373,694, forward strand.
AAGCTGTGACATTACCGTGAAGAAAAAAACACATCCAAAACAAACCATGGCTAACAGTCAGATTCAGCGTATATTTGTGATCCAGAATCAGATCCAGAGGCTGAAATTTAACAAGAGCAGCATCAGCAACAGCGTCTCTATGTGGTATGTACTGAAACTGTATATATTTGCTTAGCGGTTTTGGAAAATGACTAAGTTACACTGTCGTCTTTTTTTTTTTTTTTTAAGCTGTACATGTAGAAAGTGCAGTTTGATGACAACATCGCATGTTGTTTACTTGATGTGCTTACACGCCGATTGCTGAGTTAACAACACAGAGATATTTGAAGCAGTTTTACTCACCGCCTTCGGTTCCAACACACCATCCTGACCCTTTTTCATTGGGACTGCATTATCCTTAAGAAATAAACGATGTGCAAATCCGGCATCAAACTGGGCCTTGTTTGTAAAACAAGCATCTTCGAAATGCAGGGAACAAACACAAACACTTGCACAACTCCGTTGATGTTCTGTAAAAATAAACTCCATCCACTGGTCCCTTAATGCTGGTTTTTTTGGTAATCTGTGCAGGGTTGTCTTGCCCTGGCAACCAGAAACACACTCCTTTTGTGACATTTGGCGACGCTCTCGCTCTGATCAGTGAACGTCTGTTGTGCTCTCAGTGCTCTGCTATACTGGAGCGCGCGCTCTTCCGGCAGAAGTGCCCTTAGGACCCATATAAGGAAATTCCGCTCCATCTAACTTCACACAGAGCCATACTCGAAAAAAACTTTCCGAAAGGGCAAGTGACAAGTGACAAACCGGAAATACTCCTTCAAACGACGTACAACTTGATTTTTGAAACTTTGTCCATGTTTAGCATGGGAATCCAACTCTTTAACAGTGTAAAAAACTCAGTATGCATGAAATAGCATTTCACCCCCCCTTTAATAATTTAACATTAAGGCTGACATACATCTTAAGGCCTAATAGGACATTCTCTTTAAATGGTTAATAAAAATCAGTTCCCCCTAATGGGAAAGAAAATTTCTGACACTGATATAATCATTTCTGGTTTATTTCTAAGTGAGTGCAGGTTTGAAGTAAATTCATTTCATTTTTCAGATTTCAATATTAAATAAAAAAACGACTGGGATGAACCCTGATTTTATGCTGATTCATCACAAAGACAACAGTCTTCTTCAGACTATTCATTTATTTTATGTGAGAACAGTAAAGAACAAAAATATGCAATTATCTTAATGTCTTTGGTTATTTTCCTATCAATAAATAGCTGCTAAATATAATTTCACTTTCTGCGTTTCCAACCTAAAGAAATAGGCAGCAGAATTCTGCTCACTTGTTGCCAATTCAGACGAGATCTGATAAAGCCATGGATTTACACTAGGCCTAATGAGCATATATTAACTTTAACCCTGATACTATAAGTACCTCAGTAATTGAACTGGTGAACTGAAAGCGGAGTTATTTTTTTTAAACACCCTGATTGCACGATTCCTTTATCTTTTGGATATTATTAGCCTAAATAAGCTGAATAATTACATGATTATATGTAAAACGTTACTTAAGATGGCTAACTGTAATATCCTCAGCTAAATATAACTTCAAGGTTAAGTTTGTTGTGAGGATTTGCAGCGTGTTTCGTTATATGCATGTGTTGTGATGATTTGCAACACTTGTGTTGTCAAACTGATGTAGATGCTTTCTTCATTTGCTGGTGTTTTTTCAATTTGCATGTGTTGTGCTCTCTCGGCCACTGTAAAAATCTGGCTCGGACGCAACAACCCAAACATGTAGAATTGAAAATTAAACTGAGAAACATGTTATGTTTTTAAATCACAAATGTATTTGTTGTTATTGTCACAAAATACACCGATTTCGTGGAATGACCCTTAAACAAGACCAAAGCAAAGAACTGTTATAGGTCGCAGACAGTGTTTTTATTACCTGATAGTATCAGCAGAGACCTCATGTTCACCAGAAAGAGAAATATGACCGTCTGAGGGACAGAAATTTGAAAAAAAAAAAAAAAAAAAATCACAAGTTTTCTTTTATTTTTGACATTATGATGTCTTCGTCACTGGTCTGATCTTTTCTTGATGGACTACTGCATTGAAATTTAAGTCATATTTTAAAATGTTTTATTTATTATGCATTTGACAAAAAGTCTTTCACTTTCACTTTCACTTATAGACTTGCCACAAGTTTTTGTAATGTCATAGGCTAGTCTACATCTTTTCAAAAGACTAATAGTTTAGCTTCATGGTCTCCGTTTGAAGCTTCAACAGTTACATTGACATTTGTGTCAGGAGGACAAATGAAAACATGCAAAATCAAAACTGCACCACTTTCATACCTTTATTATGAATAATCAATCGCGAGACGAATCCAATCCGTCGCACTTAAGTTAAAGAAAGCGTCCAGTGAAAACCAGTTTGATCCAAAATGTGTTAACGCTGCAGTCCGTAACTTTTGGCACTCTAGCGGTTAATAAACAGAACAAAAACCGAAACAGGAACATCCTTTTTGTTCCACTGGCAAATATAAATTCCTCTTCTTCTTTTTTTCTTGCTATCTTTTGCCCATCATCAAACCCAGTCCTGCCGAGGTTCACCACAAGAGGTCACTTGCATCATTCAGTTACTTTCCTGACTGCTGAAATTAAATAGTGTATAAATTAGTCAATGGTCTGTTTTATTTGGTTTAACATGATACCTATTCAATGGCCTCGGTACTTTTAATTTGACCATCATTTATCACAGAAACAGATCCTTGCTGCACAATAATACACTAGAAATCAAGAATGTAGAATACCTACAGTAAATAAATGTATTAAAATGCATTCATTTTATTTATCAGATTACTTGGTATTAAATGGATAATGTGTAAACAAATAAACACATAGGTAGAAATAATTGTATATTATTAATAAAGATAAAACATTAGTTTTAGTATGCGGTAGATTGATAACAGGAGTTTGACCTTTTGTCTCAGTGTTTGCACAACTGCAGCAATGATAGTAATAATCACAATCTCAACTGGAAAATGTGCTGTATGCTCATTTACCTACTGAAATGAGTTGAGACGCAAGTTATCAAGCTTAAAAAGCACCATAATTAATCATAACTGCAGTCCATATTACTCACACAGAATATCCAAACTCTTGTCTTAAATCATATGATATATAAACATCTCACTGCTATATATATATATATATATATATATATATATATATATATATATATATATATGCATACAGCATCTGAGGATTTGTTAAATTAATCTATGCTGATTTTCATGACAGGACGAAAAGATGACAAAAAATGTCCTGATGCAAGAAAATTTAATATACAAAAATATATTTGTGTATATTAGAATTAGATATTAATATATTAAAACATAAATAAAAATCAAATCAAAAATACATATTTTTAGAAAATCGAATTATGAGCATAATTAATTAATTTTCATTATGCAAAATGAAATTTCCGATTATTTTTGGTAAATTATGGGGTGAGAAATTACATTTTCTCATGAGATTCACCCTTATGTATAGTGCCACAGATTCTTAAACAGAAAACATTAAGTCATAAAGGATTGTGTGGGTAAGAAAATTATGACAACATTTTTGTGTGAACTACCTTTTTAAGATACTGATGTCTGCGATTACATAAGAGTATACTGAAAATGTCATGTTTAATTAAGCTCTAAATATGTCAATGCTCCTATAAGTATGGATGACTGATATGAAACTGACGTTTCGACACGATGTCGAGAACCAGAAGCTAAACACTGCTCTGAATTGTGATTTGAAACATTCATGTCATGTGACTAAGGCGAATCAAAGCATCGGGTTGTTTCACAAGTGTTTCGAGACCCGAATCTGCACTTGATCGACAAGTTCGGGAACAAACCACACAGCCGCATAGTCTTAACTCACTGCAAAGTATAAAGTGTGTCAGGATATGCACAGGAGACAAAGGTAGGTGAATTCAGAACACAGTGTTGATTTTGGTGATTCAAGTGCACGGTGAATACTTGTGTTTCAAGTGCGGGCAATGTGATGATCACAGGATACTGGATCATAGACAGGTGAGTACTTTCATTTCAGGAATGTCACAGCCACAGTCATAGATTGCTCGTACACTTTCTCTTTCCTTACAGATGCAGAAGTTATTTCCAGCTCGGGATAAACACAGGAGACTAAAGAGATCATTGGATCACAGATAGCAATAGAATGCTCCGGGGTCCTGGGGGCAGTAGAACAAGGACACAGGTTAGTGTTTCAAAAGGGTAAGTATACTTAACATATTGTTGGTCATGATGCATCAGAGGCTCAGGAGACAACAGCGTATGGTCTGTTCCTGTTGGAGGCTTGACAGTGAACTGGAGTTGGGGTAAGTGTTTTTATAGTGCCTTGATAAGATCATTAATGCGGAGCAGGTGCGGGTGATTAGAACTCAGGGGAGCGTGAGCGTTGTGGATTAGCTGAGACCGGGTTTGCCAGTGTCGTGGGGGTCTGCCTCGGGTTCGCGGAGCAGGAACTCTGTGAGCAGATTGGGGTCGAGTATATCTTGACGAGGTATCCAACATCTTTCTTCTGGTCCATAATCTTTCCAGTTCACTAGGTATTCAAGCCACCCACCGCGAACGTCGGGAGTCCAGAATCTCCCTCACTGTGTAGATGGGCTCAGCGTCAGTGGGTGGTAATGGGGGGTTGTCGTCAGGGACCGGGTCTGAAGAGGGAACAGAGTGATGGGGATTTAACAGAGAGACATGAAAGGTAGGGTGTATCCGGTATTGAGCGGGTAGACGGAGTCGGTAAGTGATGGGGTTTATCTGTCGCTCCACTGGGAAATGTCCTATGTATTTAGTAATTAGTTTTTGACTTGGTTGTTTTAACCGAATATCCCGTGTTCAGAGCCAAACCAGCTGCCCAGGTGGGATTTTGGCTGCGGTGAGTATTAGCAAAGCATTGGTGACAGTTTACTGCCTGTTGGAGATGGTGATGTGCCTTGTTCCAAACCCTCTCACTTTTGCGGAACCAGGTGTTCACTGCGAGGGCTTTGGATGGTTCACCGGACCAGGGGAACAGGGGAGGTTGGTAGCCTAAAACACATTGAAAAGGGGTCAGGTTGGTGGATGACTGTCGAATTGAGCTTTGTGCATATTCTGCCCAGACTTAGTAACGGTTCCAGAGGTTCTAACTGTGATGACAAACAGGTAGAAGGAATCAACGGATGTCTTGGATTCTGCACTCTGTTTGTCAATTTGTTTGGGGGGTAGTAGCCAGAAGTGAGACTTATGGAAACATTGCGGAGTGCAGGGAATGACCACCATACCCTGGGGTCCTTGGTGCAATATGATATCTTCTGGGATATCAAAGTTACGGAACACATGTTCAAAACAGGAGCTCGGCTGTCTCAAAGGCTGTGGGTAGGGCTTTCAAGGGGATTAGTTTACATGCTTTGGAAAATCTGTCTATGGCTACTAGGATGCAAGTTTTACCATCTGAGACTGGGAGATCAGTCACAAAATCCACTCCAATGTAGGACCAAGGGCAATGTGGAACTGGCAAGGGGATTAGTTTCCCGGTAGTAATTCCTGGACGTCTTCCTGCATTCTTGGCCACCAGTATTTATGTTGTAGTGTGGTAAGGGTCTTACTGACCCCGGGATGACCTGTTCCTATGGAGGAGTGTGCATGGAAGGTGAGGGGTATGCAGTGATCTTCATGTACATACACCTTACCGGGTGGGCACGTAGGTGGGATGGGCAGGTGTTGTGATTGTTCGCGGAGCACTTCATCTAGATCCTACTGGATGGGGTTGATGAATAACTCGCTGGGCAAGATGGGCTCTGGTTCTTCTGGGTCTCCTCAAGGGTGCTGAGGTGGGATAGAGTATCAGCTCTCCTGTTCTTGGATCCAGGATGGTAAGCTATTTTTAAGTGAAACCTGGTAAAGAATAAGGCCCATCTGACGTGGCGAGGATTGAGCATCTTGGCTTCTTTCAGGTATTGGAGATTCTTATGATCTGTTAGCATGAGGAATGGTTGTCTGGCCCCCTCAAAACCAGTGTCGCCACTCTTCCAAAGCAAGTTTTACTGAAAGGAAATCTTGATTGCCAATATCTTAATTTCTCTCGACTGGGGACAATTTCTTAGAGAAGCCGGCACATGGCATAGGCTTGGCCGTGTTCTTGGACTACTGGGACAGGATGGCACTGACACCTGTTGTGGAGGCGTCCACTTCCATGATGAATTTCTTCTCTGGGTCTGGATGTTGGAGCAATGGAGCTTTGTGAAGGCGGTTTTTAATGTTTGGAAAGCCTGCTCAGCTTTGGGTTCCACTGTAGTGTCCTTGGTTTCCCTTGTAGGAGAGACATGAGTGGTGCAGTCATCATACTGTACTGGTCGATGAAGCGGCAATAAAAGTTTGTGAAGCTCTGAAGTTCTTTTATAGATGTGGGTGTTGGCCACCAAGTATTTGCCTGTGTTTTCCGGTCATCCATTTTCACTGATGTGATATCCAAGGAATTCGATGGAAGTTTGATTAAAGACACATTTTCAGCTTTTCCAAATGAGGACTCTCTGAATCGTTAAAGCACTTGGGAGACGTGACTCTGATGATCTTCTGCATTGAGAGAGTAAATATGTATGTTATCTATGTAGGCGAGGGCAAAAAGGTTCAGGAACTCATGGTGGACCTCATCCATGAAGCTTTGGAATACTGAGATGGCGTTTACTAGACCATACGGCATTACCAATAATTCATAGTGCCCTAGGGTGTGATGAAAGCCGTTTTCCACTTGTCTTCCTTTCGAATTCTGACCAGGTTGTATGCACTCCGTAAGTCTAGTTTGTTGAATATATACGGGCATCCCGGAGCAGTTTCAGAGAGGATGGGATCAAGGGAAGTGGATAGCTGAATTTCACCGTTATCTTGGATGTATTGCTTTTTCAAAGCTTCTCCTACATATTCTTTCATTGCATTCTGTTCTGGGATAGACAATGAGTAAATTCAACCCTTGGGAATGGTCTCTCCAGGAACTAATTGATAGCAAGTCCCAGGGTCGGTGTGGCGGTAGCTTGGAGGCTGCTATGGGGTTGAAGACGTCTGCAAAAGAGGCATACTAAGATGGAACATTGATAGACAGGTTCTCTTTGGGACTCTCAATCGTTGTGGAATTTACCGACATGGAAACAGGATGGACATCGACTGATTGTGTGGGACATGATTTCTTAGTGACATGGCAACCCCACTGTAGAATTTTCCCATGGTCCAATATATTGTGGGCTGATGTAGGATAAGCCAAGGGCGGCCTAAAATCAGTTTAACTCAGCTATAAGTGAGAATGAATGGTGTGAATTGATCTTCGTGGCTATGTTCAACATGATTGGTGCTATCTGTGATGTCATGTACCCTTTATGGATCATCTCGCCAGTCACTGCATAGATGGAGTATGGTTTTGTGGTTCGGGACCTTTGGAGGCGGTGGGTCTTTATGAATTTCCCTGAAATTAAATTGCCAGTCGATCCTGAGTCAACAATGGCGGTGGCTTCAACATCCAGACCTCTAAACCTCAGATTCACACATATGGTTAGTGGGATTGATACGGAAGGTTGAGGAAGAACCAAACTCACCACTAACCGTGGAGGACGAGATGGACGGGTGCGTATAAAGAGTTCTCCACTCCCACAGTATAGGCATAGTCTGAGCTCCCGCCGACAGTTTCGCTCTTCTGGGGACAGACGTTGGGAATCCACTTGCATCTTTTACGGTTTTGGCTCAGGGGTTTTCTCAGGTAGGTTTCGGCAAAGAGCAGTATCTGGGGTGTGTGCTTCCCGATAACAGGACTGGGATGTCAAGTGAACTCGGAGGGCTTGTTGCATGAATTTCTCTAACCCCAGATTGCCATCATATATAGCAAGTTTGCAGTCGGAGTGCTGGGTTTAGTCCTCATCGATAAACTGTTAGAAGAGCTTTCTCATTCCATCCACTCGCTGCGGCCAGAATTCGAAATTCAAGGGAATATTCAAAAACAGTCTTTTAACCTGTAACCATAGAGTTTCGGCCCATCTCAATGCCAGTCCAAAAAGTTGCTGTATAATAAACATGATTTTCAATCTTTCCGTAGGATATGGGTGTATGTGTAGCTCAAGTGCGAGAGAAAATGTTATAAAAACCCATTGTAATCTTCTTCCTGACCGGATAAGGGTGCTGGTCGTGAGAATTCAGAGCACAGTGTTTATTTTGGTGATTCAAGTGCATGCTGAATACTTTGTGTTTCAAGTGCGGGCAATGTGATGATCACAGGGTAGTGGATTGTAGACAGGTGAGTACTTTCGTTTCAGGAATATCACAGCCACAGTCACATATTGCTCATACTCGTTCTCTTTCCTTACAGATGCCGAAGTTATTTTCCAGCTCGGATAAACACAGGAGACTAAAGAGATCATTGGATCACAGATAGCAATAGAATGCTCCGGGGTCCTGGGGGCAGTAGAACAAGGACACAGGTTAGTGTTTCTAAAGGGTAAGTATACTTTATGTCTGGTTGGTCATGATGCATCAGAGGCTCATGAGACAACAGCGTATGGTCTGTTCCTGTTTGAGGGTTGACGGTGAACACTGGAGTGTTTTAATAGTGCCTTAATGAGATTGTTAATGCGGAGCAGGTGCGGGTGATCAGAACTCAGGGGAGCGTGAGCATTGTGGATTTGCCTGATCCCTGGACAAAATGAAGTTAATGCAGCAGAACAATTAATATATTAAAAATAAAATATTTTTATGTAAAAAAAAATTCCAGGCGTTGTGGCTTGATGTCTTTTATTAATGTTCATATTTTTCATAACCAAAATATCATATTCACAAAGAGTTGATCCACTTGTCAGAGAGATGTTACAACACATTACAAGAACAGAACTTTCAAATATATATTATAATCATATTTAAGCTTCACCCCAGATTCAAACTTAAAATTAAAGGTTCTGACAACATACCAGTTGTGCACACAAACCACTCTACCAACCCAAACTGTATAATGATGAGCACAACATATATGTTATACACTCACTGACCACTTTATAAGGTACACCTTGCTAGTACTGGGATGGACACACTTTTACCTTCAGAACTGCCTCTGTTTAGCGTACATAGCGTACACTCATCAGAGTGTCTTGATCTGCATCCCGTCCAGGTGCTTGTATACCCATCTCTTCCACATCTTCTGTACTTCAGCACAATGATCAGCACATGATGATCACGAACAAAAATCAGGGCTGGGACCAGAATGTACCACATGTGTCCGAACTCCACTGGTTGATCTGAGAGAAAGAATTTATGATGAGATAAATGTTATGTGAATTTAAAATTGCATGTTAATAGTTAGTGCATTAAACATCACTTCAGTCAACTTGATGAGTTTGAGTACCTGTGTAGTTGTGGATGTCGCTGAAACGGGAGAAACCGTTCCCACAGTCCCTCCGGCATCTGTACTCTCCTTCTTTCTCTACGTTAATAGACTCATCGTTTTCAGATCGTTTTTCGCGAGTGAATGGGTCATTAAAGGGTGTGTGATACCAGTGGTAGGATGTGCAGCTGGCAGGACAGTCAGGACAGGAACACTTCAGACTGTTAGCAGATGCTGAAATCACTGCAGCAGGAGGTCCACCTGTAAAACACAGAAATATGATTTACAAACCCGTACTGTGGGTCACTGATGATTTCAGACGATTATAGTATTACAGTTTACAGTATATACAGTGCTATTTACACAGTGCCTTTGTTTTTTACTAAATTGTAACTGGTCCAAATTAGGCAGAATAAAAAAGAACGAATAAATTTTTGTCCCCCTTTATTAAAGCAATAAATCAAGAGAGGCTGTGATTTTTACCATGGGTGAAGGTTTTTAGGCACAATGCAAATTTTACTTCGAATTTCAAATGTTTCTATTTATTACACAATTACTATCAGATGTTTTTTGTGAATGTGTATCTTTTAGGGATTAGTAATATGAGCGTTAATTATGTTAATTCTGTTTTGTATCTCAGCATTTTCAGGATCATGTGCCACCCAGTTAAGATCATGGGATAAATATGCCTTAAATGTATAAGTTTCTGACATATTTAGAGAGTAATTTAGACTGATTTAAACCAATAACTGATTGATTGAAAGTACTGACTCATAAGAATCATTTGTTCATGAACTGGACCATGCAGGTCGTGTAGAATCCTTGTTTTTGGGCGCAGCCAGTGAAAACAATGAAGAGAAAGATGTAATGGTTTGCTCTTTTAATTTTATGTTAGATTGCTAACTTTCATTTACTTAACATTTTAAATATTGTTATCAGGATCTTTATTATTAATTTATTATTATTATTATTAACATTATTTATATTGTTTACAAAATAGTACTGCATGATATTCTTACGTATGTTAAAGAACACCGTGGTACCATGTCCAAAAATAAAGCAGGTACTTTCTTTAGTTAGTATATGCAGATGATTGTTGTTGGTTTACCTATAACTTTTAACTCCTGAGCATCAGCATCTCCGTCCTTCATTGCAGCTTTTTGCACTGATGTGTGTGTACCTGTAGGTGGCGTGGCAGCTGTACATGCCGTTATCACTTTGTGTGGCATTGGTGATGGTGTAGGTGTCTTCAGGTGAGCTCTTTGGGAGTGATTTATTATTCTTATAGAAGACGGCCTTGTCCAGCTTTGTTTACCCCAGACTTCACATCTGAGGGTCAAATTCTCCCCCTTCAGAGCAGGAACGGCCGGAGGAACCAACATCACCATGAGCTCTGAGAAACACAAACACAGGTCAGACTGCACATGCTGCTGAAAGAAACCTTCATCTAAACTTTTAGCAGATTAAATTTGTTTTAAAATTGAAGTTCTTTGTATATATATAGTATTAATGACATCATGTTGCACTCACATGCATATCCACATTTTTGGTTTCTCAGTCCATTATTAAATTTACCGTATGATTCAGATGATTTTTTGATATGTGCAGTTATCGTGAAATTTGGATTCATACTTGTCAAGTATAGATGTTAAATGAATTATAAGAGCATTGCCAGACTGATGGGAACTAACTGACATAACTTATGAAAGATAACAGTCTGCATAATGCAATTAGAAGTGGACTACAAATGCAACAGAAATGAAGGTTTTTGTTTTTTAAGTGGGCTTCAGTGTTGCTTTGGACCCCACTGCATTGTTTTGACATTTATTGTATCGACAAACCTCAAAGTACCGTTTATCTACACACAAAATGATCTGAAATACACAGGAAGTGGAGTAATGAGTAACCTGTCATTTTCAGCGTCACTGCATTGCTTCGAAGAACTGTTGTATTTTCTTTGCACCAGAAAGTGGCTCTTTCTGCCTCCTTAAATTCTGCAAAAAAAACAGCTCTCTTCATCTCCTTATTAATATCGAGTCCTATAGCGAAGGTGTTCACTCCCCTCAACACATAACAAATCCAGTTCTCCAGATCATCATCATCCGTCTGAAAGCACAGGTTTCTTCCTTCTCCTTTGGTCATCACAGCACTCCAACAGATGGAGAGAGCTGAGCTGACAGGCTCAGATCTGAGAGAGAGAGAGAGAGAGAGAGAGAGAGAGAGAGAGAGAGAGAGAGAAGAGAGAGAGAGAGAGAGAGAGAGAGAGAGAGAGAGAGAGAGAGAGAGAGAGAGAGAGAGAGAGAGAGAGAGAGAGAGAGAGAGAGAGAGAGAGAGAGAGAGAGAGAGAGAGACTTTTGACTTTTAACCCCTTTTTATTACAAAATATTCAAGGTTTAGTTAAACCTTACATAGATTAAAAAGTTATTTAAAACACAAACATATGATAATAAATAGCGCAGAAAACAAGGCAAGGCAATAGCACAATTAAATATACATTTGCAAAACACCATCAAAATCAGATTCACATATGCACTGGTTAACTCCCCAAATGTGATTGAAAGTCTCCAGGTCTTTAACCAAGGAATAGTATGCATATTCCACCTTTAATCTAGTTTTAATTAACCCTTTTAAAATTAACATTGCATCAGTTGACACAGCATTATTTATTTTGCTTTTACGTGAAATCCATATTCCCATTTTTGCTTGCCCAAACAAAAAATTAAGCAAAACATGGATCTGCTTTCTGTTTCTGTTATACTTCGGTCCATATATAAATAACATGGGTGAAAACACTTCTCCAAAAACAGTACACCATTCTTCTAATTGAGAAAATAATGGCACAAGCCTCCCACATTGAAGAAATAAATGAAAAACAGTTTCAGTCATCCCACAAAAAGGACATCCCTCCTGAACCTGGGGATCGAGGTGTGCTCTGTATCTGTTTGTAGCTATTAACCCATGCACAACTCTCCACTGAAGGTCTCCGGACCTTTTTTCAATGGGAGGCTTATACAAGGCCCTCCAGCAACCCTTCGGGGAAGAGCCTGATCCGAATAGCTCTTGCCATTTCGACTCTTTAACTCCTCCTAAAGACTGAGAGTGTGAAACTTTTACACATGTGGCGTACAGTGCTTTCTTCTCAGTTTTACTGAAACCGTTCAGTTTAGGTGTCTTGAAGGTCAACAAAGACCCCTCCTTTTCTTCAAATATACCCACATCCGGAATTATTCTTAGTTCAGGAAAAGTTAAGTCCATATCTTCATTTGTTTCCACACTGCGTTTAAAATCTGTTGATAGGCTCTCGAGAATTTCATTTAGCAGTTTTTGTGTCCGACGAATTGATCTTATTCCAATCTTGGAAGCTAGCATTTCAGGAGTCATCCATCCATCTGAAGTTATTAAATGTCCAATCTTTACAACTCCTGCAGCCTTTAAAAGATTCCTCATCGATGGTGATTTTAGGATCGCTGAGTCCACCATAGAATTGTATATTAGGGGTTCCTCCCTTGACCAGTGACCCCCCTCATCCGTGATGTCTCTTGTGATATTAAAAGTCCTCCAGGCTTTGAACACTGAGTGATAAAAGGAAGTTAATCCAGTCAAATCAACATGTTGAATGTCCAGAAGAAACAATTGTTTATCCAGCCCCATCCCTCCTGCTCTTCTAAGGAGGGCAGAAGCTACTCCAGACCAGCTTACATCCAATCCGTAGAGAAATCTTTTTACTGTCTGTAGTCTGAAAGTCTTAATTCTGCTTTTTACATCCACTAGTCCTTGTCCACCTTCTTGTCTGGGCAGAAACAAAGTTGATGCTCTTATCCAGTGGTTACCGGACCAAAAAAAGTCTGTTAAGCGTTTTTGGATTTTTACAACCAAATCTTCAGGAGGTTCCAGAATGTTCATTTTGTGCCATAGCGTTGAGGCTACAAGGTTGTTGCAGACCAGGGCTCTTCCTCTATAGGATAACTGGGGTAGCAGCCAATGCCAGCAAGACAACCGAGCACACACCTTCTCCACCAGGCCCTCCCAATTCTGTCTCTTATAATCCTCCCTTCCTAAAAACACCCCCAAATATTTTAACCCAGATTTTCCCCATTTTAAATTACCTGGGAGAGCTGGAGTGTTATGGTCTAGACCACACCACATTGCATCACTTTTTGCCCAGTTTACTTTTGCAGATGAAGCTTTACCATAACTTAATAAAATCTCTTTTAAAACCTGAACATCGTTAACATTCCTTAAAACAACAGTAATGTCATCAGCATAAGCTGAAACTTTTACAAAATCATTAAAAATTGCACCTTGTACCTTCAAACCCATTAAACTCTCTCTTAGTTTACATAGAAGAGGTTCAATAGCTAAGCTGTAAAGCTGACCAGAAAGTGGGCATCCTTGTCTGATACCCCTCTGTACCTTAACAGGGACACTTAGGCCTCCTGCTATCTTTACCATACATGTAGCATTATTGTACAACAACTTTATCATTTTCCTAAATTCCTCTCCAAACCCAAAAGCTTCTAATACTTTAAAAAGATATTGATGATCAACACGATCAAACGCTTTCTCCTGATCTAGTGACAGTATTCCAACATCTATATTATTACACATTGCATAATCAATAACATCACGTACTAGATGCAAATTATCAGCAATACATCTGTCTTTTATACAGTAAGATTGATCTTTGTGTATAATTTTGAACAATATTTTGTTCAATCTGTTGGCAAGGCACTTTGATAAAAGTTTGTATTCAGTGCAGAGGATTGCCAAAGGTCTCCAGTTCTTTAACAGGGTAAGATCACCTTTTTTTGGAAGCAATGTTAATACAGCCCGTTGGCAGCTCTTTGGTAGAAAACCAGTACGATTACATTCCTTTAGCACCTCAAATAAATCAGATCCAAGTGTTGTCCAGAAATGCTTATAAAATTCACCAGGAAGTCCATCTATGCCTGGGGTACGACCCAACGAAAGACCCGTTACGGCATCACTTAATTCCGCAAAGGTTAATCCAGATTCCAGTGCTTGCTTATCTTCTTCATTTAAACAAGGAAGATCTTGTAGGAATCCATTTTGTATCGGAATGTCTATGTCCTCAGGTGAGTATAAATGTGAATAGAAATTCACTGCTAGTCTACGCATTTCCACAGGTTCAGATGTACATTGTCCATTGTCATTCTTCAGGTTATACATTTGGTTAACTTGCACACTCTTGCGTTCCAGATTGAAAAAAAAAGAGGTGGGACTGTCCATATCCTTTATTGATAGGAATCGGTTTCTCACAAGAGCTCCTTTAACCTTTTCATTTAATATAGAGCTCAATTTTAATTTCTTCTCAGACCACTCATTTACATTGGAAGAAAGATCTCCTATCATATTTTTTTCAATGGCAAGGATTTCTCTTTCAAGCCATTCCAGAGACCGTTTCAAACTAAAATTAGAGTGAGATGTATACTGCTGACAAAATTCCCTTATATGAACTTTTCCAACTTCCCACCAAAGAATAACACTATCAAATCTTATTTTCTCTTTTTTCCAGGTCTCCAAAAATGTTTAAAAGATTCACAAAAACTCCGGTCTTGTAACAATTTGACATTAAAATGCCAGTAAACACTTCTGTTTTTCTTAGAATTCAAAGTACAGTCAATAGTGATTAATTTGTGATCAGTGAAGGATGCAGGGACAATAGCTGTATTAATAATTCTACTTTTCATACTATTAGATAAGTACAGTCTATCCAGTCGTGCTGCTGAAATCCTCCCATCACTAACCTTTACCCATGTATATTGTTTAACAGAGGGATTATTTTCTCTCCATATATCAGTAAGATTGGAGGTTTTAATAACATTTTCAAGTACTGTTGGTGACTGAAAATGGGGTTCTTCTCCATTTCTATCAAGCAAGGCATTAAGTGTGCAGTTCCAGTCTCCAGCTAAGATAGTAAAACCATTACCTTGCTGTTGTCCTAAAAACACTTTCAATTTGTTAAAAAAAATAATTCTCTCAGCTCCTATATTAGGTGCATATACACTCACAAACGTGAAGACAAGACCATTTAAATCAACCTTAACTGCTAAACATCTTCCTGGTTCAATTTCCTTTTTTCCCAAAACTTTGGCTTTTATAGAGGGAGAAAGAGAATAGCAGTTCCTGCACTCAGGTTAGTCCCATGTGTGAGCACACATTCATTCCTCCACCACAATCGCCAGTCAACCTCATTGTTTACATCACTATGAGTTTCTTGTAAGAAAATTACATCTAATTTCTTTAACTTGATGAATTCTATCACTATATCAGCTTTACTCTTATCCCTCATCCCATTAACATTTAGGGATCCCACGCGTAAGGTTTCCATAAGAGGGAAAAAGATTAGAAAAAGAACAGTCAGAAAGATATGTGTATTAGCCATAGTAATTAGTTATATTTTCCTCTTTTTGGTTTCCCTTTCCCTGTCTTAGACTTTTTACGAATATCAGTTATATGTTTTTTTAACCTAAAACGTTTCTGTTGTGATAGCTCATCATTATTGCAACTTTTCCTTGCCCACATTACAGAAGAGATAAACTTATCCAGATCTGGGAAAAATTCACTCACTTCCGTGCTTCTACCTTTTGTCTCATCCAGGAAAGTATTAATTTGTGCCACAGTATACAATCCTTCTGTGTCTACTTTTGACATTTCTGACCCTTCAGACCAATGCCCATCATCTTTCACACTATCATCTGTGTACTGAGATAACCCATCCATATCATCCACCGAGCATTGCTCAGCTACTTGTATACCAGTCTGAGATACACACTCATTTTCTTTTGCTTCCTCAACATCATCATTTTCAGTTATAACAATCGCAGAACTGCATCCAGCCTGCTCACTACTCTCCACATCCACACCAGCATCGCTTTCACTCACCTCATTGTGCCCGTAGACCTCCCCTAACGGCCTTTTGTTCGGTTTCTTAGGTAGTTGTTTATCCTGTGCTACTGTCGTATTATCCTCAGTATCACTGGTATCATTGCGATGAGCTGATCCGTTTTCAGTCGCATTAACAGGCAGCTGCTGCTCAACATCCGCTGTTTTATTGGGACAGGAGAAGCGTTTGTGGCCTATATTTCCACAAGCAAAGCACTTTAGATTGTCAGTACTTGCATACAGCATATATGATCCATCTCCATGACTTACACGGAACGAGATCTCTAATGTGCGCTCCGATGAAGTCAGAAACATTAACACTTGTCTCCTAAATGACAAAACGTGTTTGAGATCAGTGTTTTTACATCCTAATGGAATGTTTCTGACCGGACTTGCGATTTTACCGTATCGGGTTAATTCTTTAACAATCGCCTCATTCGAGACAAAAGGCGGTACATTGGAAATAGTGACTTTAGTTGCCGGAGCCGTTAAAGGAGTAACGGGCACAAACATTTCCTTAATCCATAATCCATTCTCAGTCACCTGGTGAACTAACTGCTCTGTTTTAAAAACACGATGACTGCTTTGTTCATCCGCGATGCTGAGAGAATATTGTCGAAGCCTATAATTTCTCCCACCACCACGAGAACATCCTCCACGCTCAC